>NC_084739.1:58957834-58967834 GCF_033978785.1 Entelurus aequoreus
ACCCACTAAACTGTGGGTGCGTAAATATGACGCTGCAGTTTCCCCCCTTCCCAAGTTGTCAGCGGCAGCAGCGCAGACGTTAGCTGATTTGAATACTGATTCCTTCTCGAGGTAGCCCAAACTGTTAGCTCAGCCTCCGTAGCGCTAATACCCATTCAAGCCGAATGGAGCGTTGTAGTGCTGTGACGTGTTGCGCAATACAGTGTAGTAGGGTGCATTCGAGGTGAACACGCCAGCCAGCAATGCGGGCAGAGACGCGGCGGCGAGTTGGTGATGAAGAGAGGTGCAGAGATTTTTGGGCAAAGAGGGAGAGTGTGCGAGCATCCCTAACTGTTATTTCTCTGCTATTTATAGCCAAGCAAGCTCCACTCCACAGTCCTGAGATGCTCTCCCACCCACACGTGCAGACAAATCAGCCAACACGCACACTGGCGAAATGACTTCACACGCAGAAATAATGCTAGACTGGAATTTATGCAACACCACTGACCACCACTGAGTGAATGAGAGGCATTTGTCTGGCTATCAAGGTCTGCATGTCTCGGCCGGACTGCAGCAGGAAGTCATGGTAGTGATGAAGTGAAAGAGGACCCATGATTGGTTGGGATTATGTAGGGCTCTTCGATACTGTATGGCAATATATCTTTTTAATATTGGTCGATATCAATATTTACTGATTTTTTTTTTATAACCTATGGAAAATATAGAGCAGGAGAAAAATATATTAAATGTTATCATATTTATTTAAAAGGCAACCTTCCTGTGATTATAATGCCCTCAGTTATTAAGGCAAAAAGGAAAGGAAATGTCAATACAACCATGGAAAACAAACAAATTCTAAAATGACAATAAACACTTAACAATAACATCTTTAAATTGAGGTGCAAAAAAGTGGAATATGTAAGGAATACTTCATAAAGTGTAAAGAAATAATGCAAAGTGTGAAAATAAAGTTAAAGTAAAGTACCAATGATTGTCACACACACACACACACACACACACACACACACACACACACACACACACACACACACACACACACACACACACACACACACACACACACACACACACACACACACACACACACACACACACACTCACACACACACACACACACACGAGGTGTGGTGAAATTTGTCCTCTGCATTTGACCCATCCCCTTGCTCACCTCCTGGGAGGTGAGGGGAGCAGTGGGCAGCAGCGGTGGCCGTGCCCGGGAATCATTTTGGTGATTTAACCCCCAATTCCAACTCTTGATGCTGAGTGCCAAGCAGGGAGGTAACGAGTCCCATTTTTATAGTCTTTGGTATGACTCGGCCGGGGTTTGAACTCACAACCTAGCGATCTCAGGGCGGACACTCTAACCACTAGGCCACTGAGTAGGTAAAATGTAAGCAGAGAAACTTGAGAGGAGCACATTTTGCAGTTTTACTGCTAGGGAGTTACGTGGTCTGTGTATCATTTAATTTGGTCTGTATAAAAATAAATGTATGCTATGCGGTAATAATGATTTAAATATTATTGGACCAAATTATTATTTTAAAGTAGAACATTTGTTATGTTTTTACATTTTTTTTATTTATACATTCCTGCACTTTAGTTCCTACCTGTAGTTTCCGTACATTCGAATAGTGAACGGATGTGGGTTGAAAATAAAACAATGAGCACAGTGAAGGACTACGGTCGTTTTGGGAAAAAAAACAAAAAAATGCCATACTGTCGAGGTGACTTTTCTTGTTTTATTTGCAATTTTCTTCGCTCTCTGCAGAACAAATTTTTACTTTCTTTTCTCACTCGACAGCAAGATGGCGCAGCTATACTGCTACGCGATTGGCTGTTTAGCGTCTCTCTCCCATTGCCCGCTGATCACTTCCTGTTTTGCTAAGACCAATAGTGCCTTTGTTCATACTTAATTCTTTCCGTTTTTTCCCGACCACAAAAAATATATCCGTTTTATCGAACGCATTTTTTATTGATATCGATTACGTGTCTATCGCGATATATATTGATATCGTTTTATCCTCCCAGCCCTAGGATTATATGTCCCCACAAGAAATGTTTATACTTACTGACCCAAATATAGGATGACTCTGAATATAAGACAGTTTCTCTTTTTTTAAGACCTGCTTTCAGGCAAAATGGAAGTTATCTCAAGTCGGAGTTGAAGACGCAGGCAGTGTAGTGTGCAAGGCGGGTCCGCGTCTTACATGAGTGAGAGGATGAAAAGCTCTGACTAGCTTGGGGTAGTTCCACCTGCTAGCTTGCATCCCTAGACCCAATTTATAACACTGTAAAGAAGTGATGATAAACAGTATTAATGCTAACCGCGACAAAACCCTTGACGGTTAGTATTACCATTATAAGTTAAAATGATTTAAAAAACCTAATTGATAACTGCACTGTAATACACTCGTGGACGGACTAGTGCTAGCTTAAATGCTAACATGAACACAAGGGAGAATGTCTTTCCCCGTTAACAAACAACATACCTCAATCTAACCCCATATAAACACATTGCTGTCTAAGCAACTGAGATTTTCAATTATGCACATTGAAGCTACAGACTGTGCTCTCATAGGACAGAATTATCGTTCTATACTCAGAGGAATACGACACAGAGGTGTTTTTACGGTGCGTTAAAGGACCGCTGAACAGAGTGGGACGTCCACTAGAACACTTACCAGTGAAGCATAAGAAACACAAAACACGCAAAATTGTGGGCTTTCTAACCGTCTTTAGCTATTAAAAAAAAATCTAAAGATTTCAGTGTGTGTCTTTTTGAGCACATTCAACAATATCGCGATAATGATAATCGTGATCATTCTGCTTATTTTGGCGCAGATATTGACTAAACGATCCACGACTGGTTGATCGTGTGGATAATTTGCATACGAGACCATGTAACAGCGGGGACTTGCACTGTTAAGGGGTCAAGTTACCTCAATAACAGACCATTGCCTTATTAATATTGTTGACTTATTTGTGACAGCCAGGACAGGATTTTTGTCAATAGAATCAGAATCAGCCACAGTGAGTTACAATTCTGGTTATATGGTCGTGGTTGCTTTTCTCCGGTTGCCTATCACCTAGCACTCTTCTTTGGGGGTACACACAAAATACTTTCTAAAGACCAAAGAAAGAGCAAAACACACCTTTTAGCGATAATACAACAAGCTCATTGATTGTTCATGTGCAACTTTTGAAGCATACAATAAATGATCCAACAAGTCCTCGAATTAAAGACTTCCACAAGTTGTTGCCATCATTGTTTGTGTGAAGATGTTTTAGTGCGCAGGGGAGTTGTTGTTTTTTTACTCATATATATATATATAAATATATTTTATGTTCTCATTTCATTTCCTTCCAGGCTGAGTCACTGCCGGTGAGGAGAAAGGTCTGGAGAGGGAACAGGAGAGGAAGAGGAGGAGGTGGTGGCAGCAGAGGAGGACAAGAAGAAGTAAAAGAAGCGGAGCGGGAGAAAGATAAAACACAACTGGAAGCCCGACGACAGACACACACACACATCGAGTGTTTGTGTCGGCGAGTGAGAGAGACAGACCACGTGAACGAGAGGGCGAACAGCAAAGGAAGGAAGGAAGGAAGGGAGGGAGAGTGACGCGAGGCTGGGAGAGCTGCCCCCCTCCTCCTCCGCCTCCACCACCTCCTCTCCTCTCCTCTCCTCCCCTCCCTCTCGCTCTCTGTGGAGCAGGCGTGTAGCGGCAACACACTCGGCGTGGAGGAACCATGAGCGATGTCACCGTCGTTAGAGAGGGATGGCTTCAGAAACGGGGTGAGTACATCCAGTACCTCCATTCCCCCTCCTCTCCGCTTCCCCATCTCCATCTTCATCATCTCCTTGCCTCTCCCCTCATGTCTAGACTCAGGCGGTGGCCTTGCCGGTCCACATGTGCCGAAGGGAGGATGTGAGTGTGTGTGTGTGTGTGTGTGTGTGAGATCACATGGATGTCTCTCTTTATGACTATAGGGCTTGGCTGGCTGGTGCATGGGAATGTGTGCAGTTAGTAACATCCACCAAGCATGCGGTCACACTGCAGCTGCAGAAGGATCCGTCAGGGCCAGTCTGCGTCCTCTATAGATTGTGACATTAACTTAGTTATACACGTCGGAGGAATTCATTAGCATAGCTTGTCTTTAGCTCTGAATGTCACACACAGTCATATGACACAAGGTTGAGGGAGAGGAGCTTGGTTGTGGCAGAGTAAAAAGGAGGGTGTACTGCCAACACATCCTGTTTACAGCCTCAACTGAACACAAACCGAAGGGAAATGAGTAGTAGGATGGCCAGTATGTTGCAAAGATGGCACTTCTCTTTTCTCAGAGAGTTCCCGTAAGTTCACCTAGTGAAGTGAAGTGAATTATATTTATATAGCGCTTTTACATAGTGACTCAAAGCGCTTTTACATAGTGAAACCCAATATCTAAGTTACATTTCAACCAGTGGTCACTGCAGGTTCTGATGCACCGAAGAGAAGAAACACAGCATCTGTAGTTAAACACAAGGTGGGGTTGGGGGGGGGGATTTCCATGAGCGTCACCCCCACGCTATGTGATGGGAGCCTTGGAATGTGTAACACAAACTGTTGGACAGGAAGTGACAGGATGCATAACAGACAGCATGCTTGTGGGTAATGTAGGCCAGCCCTGTTGCACAGCAGGGGAACTTGTTGGGCATCAAAGTGCTTCTCAGCGCATTAGGTGGATGCTCACGCACACACTCAAACACACGCACACATACAGTTACACTCTTTTTCCTTTTTTTTTCTGTGTGCCAGCCGTGCCGCTGTGATCCTCAGACAGTCGTCTACGCATATTAAAAGGAACACATTGCCCCCAGTCACGACGCAGCGCCGGCAGTTTTCATCAGCGAGTGAGAGAGAGAGAAGGGGATCTCGGTTGTGGGGCTGAGGGGGTGTTTATTCGTGTCAGGAATATGAATGTTTGACTGCATCACATCCTCTGTGTGTGTGTGTGTGTGTGTGTGTGTGTGTGTGTGTGTACACACAAGGACAGGGTCAAGGTGCTGACTCACTGTCCAGGTCGTGATACAGCAAAGACTGCAGCCTTAGTCATTAGACAGCGTTTTCACAGAGGCAGACTGAAAGCAGTAGTAACACCTACAGACTCGCACGCCGAACCTTTAGTACCTTTTCTAACATTACTTTGAGTTGCATTTCCTCACTAAGGAAGGCTCTGTTCCTTCTCGCTGTTCGTCAAATAATGCTTCTGTATTTGGCACTGAATGAAGTTGTGTGAAGACAAAGTGAAAGAACAGGAAGGAGAGGACTACAGGGAATGAGTGAATTGGATATAGGTGCCAATTAGCTATTCAGTTGTATTAAAATATGTTTTTATTTATTTAAAATATGGACTGCACATACTATAGCATGTATATAAATATGTCAGAATTTAGCCAAAGGCAAATTGTTGTCTATCCTTCAAAAAGAACAACATCTCTCAGTACGATGCAGTCTACACCACAATAATACACTTAATTTGTTTGCAGGTTTTCTTACAGTATACTTTTTTGTCAGGAGCAGTTAAAAAGCAGTTTTACAACAAATTACTTCAGGAAAAATCACATCAAACAATCACTGTCCAGATTAAAAATATAATATGGTTTCTTACAAAGTTGTTATTAGAGCTGGGGTACTTGAATCTTGTGTCACCAGGCAGAATTCAAACTGTAAATCCCGCCCCCGCTGCGCGCACCTCGCTGATGGTCTCTCCAAGTCTTCTCTCTGGAAGTGCACGAAATAACGCACGAGGGCTGTGCGTGCACACGCATAGGTTGTTGACAGTCTGAAGTTGCATCGAAGGATCCCCTAGTATTTTGTTGCAGACTATCAGTAAAACACATCGCCACGCAAAAGGATACACACAAAATCTAGGAAAATGGAACATTAAATGGCCTGTTTTGAAGGAAAACAGCCACTTGCGTGTCCAAAGTTAGTCCAAGACTGGCCCGCAATGCCCTCCATCTTGAATGTATTGGACCAATATTTATTCAAGTTTTGGCTCTTCTTTGTTTTTTTAGACATATAGGGTCTTTTCTTCCACTGATTTCCTCTTTTGGGGTTTTTTAGCATTATATGCTGTAACAGCAAGTGCAGGTATTGCGATCTTTCCAGGTGGGTGTTCAGAACCCATGCTTTTACTGAAAACAAGTTCGCATTGTGCTTGCTCTTCACTATATATCGTGTCAGCCAATGAGGAGGCTCTTTTCATGGGCTCTGCTCACCCCTCTTTCTCTAAATCCTGTGGTTGATTCTGGAGGGGTTGACTGCCATAAAGAAAAATTATTTTGTCTCTTTACTAAATTATTTGACTACCGTATTTTTCAGACCATAAGTCGCTTCGGAGTATACGTCGCACCGGCCGAAAATGCACAATAAAGAAGGAAAAAAACATATATACGTCGCACTGGAGTATAAATCACATTTTTGGGGACACCAAGAATAGACATTTGAAAGGCAATTTAAAATACATAAAGAATAGTGAACAACAGGCTGAATAAGTGTACGCCATATGACGCACAAATAATCAACTGAGAACGTGCCTGGTATGTTGACGCAACACATCATGGCAAGAGTTTTTCAAATAACTATAACACATAGAACATGCTATACGTTTACCAAACAATCTGTCACTCCCGATCGCTAAATCCGATGAAATCTTTCTCCCCGGTGTCGCCTCTGGTATGTCCTTTCTTTCTGCTGCTCGATTGCCGTTCTCTGCTGCATATTTCACTACGTCCAGCTTGTAATCTGCAGTATATGATTTCCTTTTCGGTGCCATTTTTGTTCAGCCCTTCTCAGTTTTTATAAGTTACCGCCAATGTTGAAGTGATCCATTTTTCTAGGTACGGACGTAGTAGCATGTAGCATCTTTTTTTTCACAATACACCGCCATCATGACCCACAATGCACTTGTGCCATGACCCGCCCCCGCATATTTTCTATTGGTTGACGTGTGTGTGACGACCGCTGACGTGTGAGGATTGCTGACATTTGCTTCGTCTCTTCCGTGAATTAGATAAATAATATTATTTGATATTTTACGGCAATGTGTTAATAATTTCACACATAAGTCGCTCCGGAGTATATGTCGCACCCCTGGCCAAACTATGAAAAAAACTGCGATTTATAATCAGAAAAATACGGTATAAGGCACAGACAGCACGCAGATGTACGTTTTTTCCAGAAATTATTACTGTTACTATATACTCTGTGATGCTAATGTTTTTTTTTAGTTAAAGAACGTGACTTAGGTACCAGCTTTAAGAATATAATGATAAACAGTATTAATTTTAACATCGGTAAAAGTCCCGATGGTTTGTATTACCGTTTTACTAAAATATTTGATAAACCCTGACTGATAACTGCACTTTGATAAACTCACGGAATGACTGGTGATAACTTGCAAGCTTAAATGCTAACATGAAAACAAGAGGCATTAAGGTATTTCCCCATAAGGAAACTACATACCCTAATCTATACTTATATAAAAACATTTTTGTCTGAGCAACTAAGATCAGTAAGGCCTAAGAAACACAAAACATGCAAAAAGTGTCTATTTATTTTAGTTATTCAAAAAAATATTTGGTCAAAAGATTTCAGTTTACTTTTCAGATTACTTTTTGAGCACAAAAATACAATACCGCGATAATAATAACCGTGATACTTTTGTTCACGATAACCGAGATATGAAATTGTCATATCGTTACTCTTGTTACTGTTTCTAACAAAGAGCAAAATATTGTCAATGTGTTGCATTGATACTATATTTTATTTTGAAATCAATCAATACGTAGTTTATGGCTACTTTAGCCTCTTTGATTTTGACTTGCATCAAGAGTTGTAGTCTGAATTGGAAGTCTGTGTTTTGAAGGACAGCTCTGGCAGCCAACAGAGAAGCTTATTAAAAACATTGTCCCATAAAACCTGTTTTCATTGGTTGTTTAACTACACACATTTGGAGAAAACAGAGAATGTTATTAAAGTAGAATGAAGTGCAAGGATTTTTTTTAATGGACAATATGAGCATAATAAGTGAGTTTACATAAATAAACTTATTGACAGTGTGTCACTTTGTGCTCTGTTTTTGTAGGGATAGTCTTCTAGTTGCAGGCCACACATCTTCATCATCATTTTATAGAGGGTTTTATGCCCGACGGAGATTTACAACGACACAATCGTAAATTTCATGCAGAGGGCACCAGTAAATTTTCACATGCTCCACTGAAATGAAGGTCTTACTGTTTTGTCATTCTAGTTCAGTGCAAATCTGCCATACCCTAGCCTTGATTTTAATAGAACCACAATTGTCATTGAAGTTGTAATCATTTGGACAGAAACTATGATTAGAAAGAGATGTCTGTGCAGTCCCACCAAAGTTTGACTGCCTAATGAAGTAGTTAAGTTGAATGTGTTGTGTTCCCTTTATGGCTCAGTTGAAGTTATTTTATCGTGGTTCAGATTTCTGCCCTACCAAGCGGGACCATGATGCGAATGCCCCCCAGATGCATGATAAGCCACAGTCATCAGCATATATATGGCAGGCAGAGGCTGTGTCAGTAGTCACAGTCAGGTCTATATATTTTCCTGTGTGGCGTCCCACAGCTGTCACTTGAGCAGACAAGTCGCTAGAGGTTGCACAGTTGACATTTTCTTCTTGGTGCTCCCTCCTCCTTCTCCTCCTCACTTGGGTGGCGATCGCTGCTGTTGTTGCACGGCATCTGCTTTTTGCAGAGTCAACAGAATGCCTTTTTATTATAGGTTGTTTTGCCATGTATGGAGCCGAATCCCGAACACTTGGGTGGACTGTATCTTCAAGACTGAGAATGTCAGCATCTTTCCTGTCAGGGTCCTGCCTTTTTATTTTGTTTTGTTTAGCGGTGCCGCACTAACTCTGAGGGAAACCTACTTCAAACTGGCTAAGCCTTCTCTACTCATAGTAGTAAAAGCAGTGGTTCCCTTACTGTTATATCCTCCTGAGAACCAGCGTCCTCTGCAGTGGACTTTTTCTGTTAATTCCTTGTGTCAGAGTTACATATTTTCGGGGGAAAAAAATAGCGCTGTTATGCATGTCTGGAAATGTCCCCTCCAGAGGATGCTGGCTCTAACAAGGATAGACAATCAAGCTAATTTTATTTTTTATGTAATGTCAGAGCACAACTGAAGTCATCTGAGGATTCATTTCCTATACAACAGGTTTGACAAAGTTATAGGGATGTAAGAATATGAACATTTCATGCCACGGTTATCGTGACCAAAATGGTCACGGTTATCATCGTTGTGGAGGTATTGTTGAATGTGCTCAGAAAGGACTTAAACACACACCAAAATCTTTTGGTTATTTAAAAAAAAAAATACAGGTTAAGTTTGATAAAATGATAAAATGTGGTCCAGTATAAAGCGATGTTCTAAAAAACGCAGTTGTGCCATTGACCCCGAATTTTCAACCGTTTTTTTCCCACGAGAGTCAACCGCGTTGTTTTTCACTAAAATCGACTATCAACTCTGTATCGACCCACTGGTGGAGAGTACCCACCCCATTTTGTGACGTGGGAGCACAATTCACGTCACATCACGTCACGTGGAGGGCTATCCACCAAACATCGTCGTTATCGTCATCAACCATCGCCATTTGGTGGCAGTGACGTAAAGCAGATGAGACAATTGTGTGTTTACTTTCAAGATGACGTCTGTGTCCGGCTTTGATGGGCTCTTTTTCTACATTAGGAAGAAAATTGATCTTTTTGTTTTCCTTTCTGAAGTGGATCATTGACGCTTCTCCTCTTTGAAAAAAATGCATTCGTACAACTGCGGCGAGACAGAATTATGCAGTCTCAACACCCAAACCAAAATATATATATATAATGTATATATATGTATATATATATATGTGTGTGTATGTATATGTATATATAATATACTGTTTGTATGATTTTTTTTTTTTTGATTGATTGAAACTTTTA
>NC_084739.1:58972834-59167834 GCF_033978785.1 Entelurus aequoreus
GAAAATTCTGAGGAAAAAATTGGTGCAGTTTCAAAAACACAACAAAGGACACAATGAATTAGACTCTGTCTGTGTATCAACAAAGTCATTACACTTTGAGTAACAGCCTATGTGGGGTTGAACAAAATACTAAATAGAAAATAAATACTAAAAACTCTTCTAGGTATCAAATACGGTCTGTGTATGTCACGGCCGTCCGTTTTTAGTTTGGAAAAGAATAGAAAAGAAAAATGTTGAATAGAATAGAATAGAACAATGTATAGAAAAATTATTTAGCATAAAAGTAAATTATTCCCGTTATCTTTGGTTTGATAATAAAAAAAACTGAAAATGGATTGTTATCCATGATACAAATTTATTTATGTGTTTGAAAATGTAAAATACGAATAAAAGCTATTTTCTCTATTCCGCATTCAATATTTGGAGATATCGTACATTTCACATGCATGTTTTTTTTTTTCCGTATCCTCGTCTTTACAACAACAGCAGAAAAAGAAGAAGAGCCATGTTTGCCTGCTCAAGAGAGAATCAAAAGTGCAGTTAATAGTCATAGTTTTCCAATCATTTTAATTTAAAACTGTAATACTAACTGCCGGGCGTTATACCATGGTTATCATTAATACAGTTTATCGTTACTAGGGATCAACAGATATTGTTTTGTTTTTTAAGTCAATTATTAGTAGTCAAGGCGGCCGATAACCGATATTTGGAGCCGATATTCATATTTGCAGTACAAGTTATTTGAACATGAATAATATGTCAGTAAACAGCCGGACTTTAAGTTGTTTTTGAAGAAACATCGGACCAGTAGTGACATAATGTTTAATTCGGTGCTAATGTTGTGGTTAATTTAGCACCAAAAAACATCGGGAGATTTCACAAACATCTTTATTACAAGTGTCTAATGCTGCGAGTCAGAGGAGTATCAGCATTTGCATTTCAAAATTTGAAAAATCCTGGGAAAAAACATGAGATTTTTCTCTACATCACAATAACTAGTCATCTACTCAATTTTATTAAAAAAATTTGCAGTTTATGGATTTATTACATTGTAAGATTTCCTTGTGAGGAACCCTGAAATATTGTCAACATTTAAATAAAATAAATTCTGGGCTCCTTCACGTAGTTTATAGGCGAGACATTTTTCAAGCTGGCTGACATAATTTCTTCCTGGATGTTAAGAAAGTAGAAGAATGGGGGCGGTGAGTTGGCCGTGTGAGCGCTGCAGTAAAAAAATTAAAAAAGACAACTCTTCAAATGCAGGGCAAACCCGCTGGTGCTTGAGCAGTGTTTAATCTTCATCTACTTTTATAAAAATACTAGATACTGGTATCATATGTGTATATATTGTATCTTCTGATGTAGTTCTGTTGTAGTGGTTAGAAAAAGAAAAAAAAACCTATACCGATAAAAAGAGGCCAATACAATCACAAACGCCAAATATAGATAATATATGCAAACCCCGTTTCCATATGAGTTGGGAAATTGTGTTAGATGTAAATATAAACGGAATACAATGATTTGCAAATCATTTTCAACCCATATTCAGTTGAATATGCTACAAAGACAACATATTTGATGTTCAAACTGATAAACATTTTTATTTTTTGCAAATAATCATTAACTTTAAGAATTTGATGCCAGCAACATGTGGCAAAGAAGTTGGGAAAGGTGGCAATGAATACTGATAAAGTTGAGGAATGCTCATCAAACACTTATTTGGAACATCTCAGAGGTGAACAGGCAAATTGGGAACAGGTGGGTGCCATGATTGGGTATAAAAGTAGATTCCATGAAATGCTCAGTCATTCACAAACAAGGATGGGGCGAGGGTCACCACTTTGTCAACAAATGCGTGAGCAAATTGTTGAACAGTTTAAGAAAAACCTTTCTCAACCAGCTATTGCAAGGAATTTAGGGATTTCACCATCTACGTTCCGTAATATCATCAAAGGGTTCAGAGAATCTGGAGAAATCACTGCACGTAAGCAGCTAAGCCCGTGACCTTCGATCCCTCAGGCTGTACTGCATCAACAAGCGACATCAGTGTGTAAAGGATATCACCACATGGGCTCAGGAACACTTCAGAAACCCACTGTCAGTACTACAGTTGGTCGCTACATCCGTAAGTGCAAGTTAAAACTCTCCTATGCAAGGCGAAAACCGTTTATCAACAACACCAAGAAACGCCGTTGGCTTCGCTGGGCCTGAGCTTATCTAAGATGGACTGATACAAAGTGGAAAAGTGTTCTGTGGTCTGACGAGTCCACATTTCAAATTGTTTTTGGAAACTGTGGATGTTGTGTCCTCCGGACCAAAGAGGAAAAGAACCATCCGGATTGTTATAGGCGCAAAGTTGAAAAGCCAGGATCTGTGATGGTATGGGGTTGTATTAGTGCCCAAGACATGGGTAACTTACACATCTGTGAAGGCGCCATTAATGCTGAAAGGTATATACAGGTTTTGGAGCAACATATGTTGTCATCCAAGCAACGTTACCATGGACGCCCCTGCTTATTTCAGCAAGACAATGCCAAGCCACGTGTTACATCAACGTGGCTTCATAGTAAAAGATTGTGGGTACTAGACTGGCCTGCCTGTAGTCCAGACCTGTCTCCCATTGAAAATGTGTGGCGCATTATGAAGCCTAAAATACCACAACGGAGACCCCCGGACTGTTGAACAACTTAAGCTGTACATCAAGCAAGAATGGGAAAGAATTCCACCTGAGAAGCTTAAAAAATGTGTCTCCTCAGTTCCCAAACGTTTACTGAGTGTTGTTAAAAGGAAAGGCCATGTAACACAGTGGTGAACATGCCCTTTCCCAACTACTTTGGCACGTGTTGCAGCCATGAAATTCTGAGTTAATTATTATTTGCAAAAAAAGAATAAAGTTTATGAGTTTGAACATCAAATATCTTGTCTTTGTAGTGCATTCAATTGAATATGGGTTGAAAAGGATTTGCAAATCATTGTATTCCGTTTATATTTACATGTAACACAATTTCCCAACTCATATGGAAACGGGGTTTGTATAATAATATATAAATAATCGGCCCAGCCGAAAATCGGTCGATCTTTAATCGTTACATTTCTACAACCTTTATAGCTTTATTTTATTAATCTTCACCATTTACCATTTTCACCTTCCCTACTTACAGGTGGGTAGCCTCTTTATTTGAGGGAGCAGGTATCAGGTTTTGACTTTATTGAAATATTTGGTAAAGGGACTTTAACATACTGTAGACAACTAGCAAGGAAGGATCGCATTACAGTCATTCTATGCGTGTGCTTCTGACAATGTTGGTCAAAATTACCCCCCTCTACCTCCTACACGGCAAAACCTAAGGGACACATTCGATGTCTTATGATTTTCTCCACATTGATCAAGTACCAAAAAGTGGAGACTAGAGTGTACTTTTCCTTAAAATTTAATGAGACGTTGTAATAATTAATTGAAACCAAGCGTTTCTTGTTATAAGTCAAAACTGTCAGTGACGATTTGAGTTGATGCTGGGTCACAGAGATTCTTACTGTCATCTTGCATGAAGGAACGAATGCCTCGTAAGACATACCTGTCACTGTCAAAGCCGTTTCAAAGGGGCCTTATCTAGCTCATTTCAGTGATATTTACCATGATGTTGGATCCCGGTGAGGCACTATAGTTGTATATACCACACGTAACAAAATATTCCATAAATCTCAAGGTTGTGTGCAGAGTAGGTCCGTCAAAGTTTAAGCATGTGAATAATTACAAAAATCGTATTGCATAGAGATGTCCGATAATATCGGACTGCCGATATTATCGTCCGATAAATGCTTTAAAATGTATTATCGGAAATTATCAGTATCTGTTTCAAAATTATCAGTATCGGTTTCAAAAAGTAAAATGTATGACTTTTTAAAACTCTGCTTTGTACACGGACGTAGGGAGAAGTACAGAGCACCAATAAACCTTAAAGGCTCTGCCTTTGCGTGCCGGCCCAGTCACATAATATCTACGGCTTTTCACACACATGTGAATGCAAGGCATACTTGGTCAACAGCCATACAGGTCACACTGAGGTTACCCGTATAAACAACTTTAACACTGTTACAAATATGCGCTACACTGTGAATCCACACCAAACAAGAATGACAAACACATTTCGGGAGAACATCCGCACCGTAACACAACATAATCACAACAGAACAAATACCCAGAACCCCTTGCAGCACTAACTCTTTCGGGACGCTACAATATACACCCCCCCCACCACCTCCAACACCTCAACCCCGCCCCCCCAACCCGTCCCCCCAACCCACCCACCTCAACCTCCTCATGCTCTCTGAGGGAGAGCATGTCCCAAATTCCAATCTGCTGTTTTGAGGGATGTTAAAAAAAATAATGCACTTTGTGACTTCAATAATAAATATGGCAGTGCCATGTTGGCATTTTTTTTCCATAACTTGAGTTGATTTATTTTGGAAAACCTTGTTACATTGTTTAATGCATCCAGCGGGGCATCACAACAAAATGAGGCATAATAATGTGTTAATTCCACGACTGTATATAGTGGAATCGGTTGATATCGGAATCGGTAATTAAGAGTTGGACAATATCGGATATCGGCAAAAAAGCCATCATCGGATATCTCTAGTATTGCATTAATCATACATAAACGCACATTAATCACACAAATTATTTTGACCGCACATCAATCAATCAAACTTTATTTATACAGCACTTTTCATGCACATATCTCAGTGCTTCTCAATTATTTTCTGTTGCCCACCCCAGAGAAGAAAACATCCTCTTCCACTCCCTGCCGCCACTATAAATAGTATAATTTTTCTATAAAATTGTTATAAGTACACATTTGCATAACCTTGTATCCTTATTAACATTAAAGAAAACAAAAAAAAACAAAAATATAGATCAACTTACAACAAAGAATAACTGTATTAACATTGTTTTTTAGTCTGTAACAGAAAATATTTAAAGTGCATCGATTTGCCTGGAACAAAAAAAAAAGTTTTTAAATTATAAACATTTTTTGACCGACTTTTACCTCGTGACACTGAAAAATAAAATAAAATAAAACTCAGTTAATAATAATAATTTATGATAAATAAATGATAAATGGGTTGTACTTGTATAGCGCTTTTCTACCTTCAAGGTACTCAAAGCGCTTTGACAGTATTTCCACATTTACCCATTCACACACACATTCACACACTGATGGCGGGAGCTGCCATGCAAGGCGCTAACCAGCAGCCATCAGAGGCAAAGGGTGAAGTGTCTTGCCCAAGGACACAACGGACGTGACTAGAAAGGTAGAAGGTGGGAATTGAACCCCAGTAACCAGCAACACTCCGATTGCTGGCACAGCCACTCTACCAACTTCGCCATGTGTTATACCCAATTTCTAATTGATCAGCAACATTAACTCAGCAGCACAATATATAAAAAACGTTAACCAACTAAATAAAATTAAATAAAACAATTTGTGCTATTTTTTTTTCATAAATCAAAATGAGGAGGGATAATGGCGACAATGAGCACGTTTTGTAGTGCAGTTTTTTAAAGGAGAGTTTACCCGCGACCCCGATAGGGACAAGCGGTAGAAAATGGATGGATGGATGGATGGCTGGGTTTGAAGCATGATACTGCATGATACTGGGCCCACCCCACCATTTGAGAAGGACTGCTTTATCTTAAATGCGGATGGTTACCGTACCTGAAAGGTAATTTAGGTTGCCATACGGTCTGATCAGGTCAATGCACACGGCAGTACAAAGATAATAGTGGTGCCAGCAAAGTTTGATTCACATTCAAATCGCGATTCTTATTAATGATGATTCTGAAGAATTTCAAAATGATCAAGAATCCATTTTTAAAAATAAATTTTTTAAGCCTATTTCCACACACATATGTCAGAAGCCAAGAGAGCTTTTGTAAGCTGTTTTGAAATGGTTTTATTATAATTTATATACCGAATAGTATCTGTTTGATGAAGAATTGTGTTGAATAGAGAATCTATTTTGAATCAAAATCGTCACTCAAAGATTCGAAATGAACTGGTAGTTGTTGTGACATTAATATCCATTTAAGATAGGTTGCATATCTCGTGTCAAAACACAACCCAATGGGACTTAAGATACAACTGTTAACAATTTGTTTAGCAAATAAATTAAGTTAATTCAAGTAAAAGATTAAAATACTGTTTGTATATGGCATTTTGAAAATACCATTTAATTTGTGTCAATATGTTGTGGTCTTTTTTAAAAGTTTATTTAAATTATGCAAGGAAGTAATATACTGCGATTAATCAATCAGCTGGCATAGGCTTCAGCACCCCCCGCTACCCCGGAAGGGTCAAGCGGTAGAAAATGGATGGATGACTGGATAGTTAAAATTCAAAAGTGTGATTAATCCGATTACAAAAATTAATTGTTTGACAGCACTCGTGAAGAATAAATCTACTTTTAATTTCCTCTTGATTGGAACTCTCAGATTTCTCCGTGTTGCGATTGGTTTGCCTCCCACCACCGCTTAGAACTCCATAAAGACATGCCCCTCTTAAGCGGTTACGTGCTGATGGTTACCTGCAAACATTAATCAAGAATTGGGTATTGCGTATAATTAGATTAAAATACAAGCATTTGGCGTCAAAGACGGGTGGTATAGCTCGGTTGGTAGAGTGGCCGTGCCAGCAACTTGAAGGTTCCAGGTTCGATCCCCGCTTCCGCCATCCCAGTCACTGCCGTTGTGTCCTTGGGCAAGACACTTTACCCACCTGCTCCCAGTGCCACCCACACTGGTTTAAATGTAACTTAGATATTGGGTTTCACTATGTAAAGTGATTTGAGTCACTAGAGAAAAGCGCTATATAATTCACTTCACTTCACTATGTTTACACTGCAAGCCGAAGTGGCCCAAATTCGATTTTTTTGAGATCAGATTTTTTTCAGCTGACCGTTTGCACTGCAAGTAAAATGTGATTTTAATCAGATGTCTGCGTAAACGCGCACAGGCTCCAATGTGGCCTCGATGTCACTTGCATGCGCACTTTGATAAAGTGAAAACTGAGGAAGTTGACCGGAAGAAGTCGCTACTACTACAAAATAAGATAAAAGTCCCAATAACTTAAAATAGAATTTACGTTAAGGTAACTTAAAGTGGATATATACAGTGTAATATATTTGCAAGGGTTGTAATCTTTTTATGGCACTAAGGTAGAGGAGACACGGACATCAGCGTAGATCTAAAGCAGCTTTATTTTTCAACTCACATGTAAGCAGATGCACCACAGTGTCAATTCCGGTCTTTCAAAAATCGCTGTTTCTTCTGTATCAAAATATATATTCATATATTACATATAGTCTATTATTTGCGCACTATTTACAAGTGATGCACCAAAAATTTGACTTTGCTCACCGAAATCGGATGTTGTGATGAAATATCCACTTCCGCTGGCGACTGCGTTTTTCCGGCGCACACGGGTGACGTAGCTCGCCCAAAGGCGACGAAAAAGTTACATTCAGGTCGCATTCGTTTAGACCAGGGGTCGGCAACCTTTACCACTCCAAGAGCCATTTTGGCAAGTTTCACAAATTAAAGAAAGTGATCGGAGCCACAAAAAAAAATTTACAATTTAAAAAGAAAAACACTGCATACAAAGCTTAAATGCTTTGTGCTATATTAACCAGGGGTCTCCGACACACGCACCGGCACGCACTTTAATGTGGACGTTTGATGTTAGTGCAGCCCGCGAGTTTTGAACGAATGACGCTTGATGGCGTCATACTTGCCAATCCTCTCACTTTTCCCGGGAGACTCCCGAATATCAAAGCGTGAGGACACTGCATTTGGCGCCCTCTACAGGCTGGCCTAACAGTGTACCTGTTGACCACACGTAGGATGCAGTTTCAGCTTGTTCACGTAAGTTACAGCAAGGCGTACTATCTCATCAACCACACATCTTACACTGACGGTTCCAATACCCAGAATCCCATGCAGCACTAACTCTTCCGTACTAGTTCAGCAGCCACACATCTTACACTGACGGTACCAATACCCAGAATCCCATGTAGCACTAACTCTTCCGCTCAACCAACACAAGGAGAGGCGGGGGGGGGGGGGGGGGGGGGGGGGGGTTTGATGTGTGGGGGGGTTGTGGTAGCGGGGGTGTATAATCCAGACCGGAAGAGTTAGGGCTGCATGGGGTTCTGGGTAATGGTTGTGTTGTGTTTATGTTGTATTACAGTGCAGATGTTCTCCAGAAATGTGTTTTTCATTCTTTTTTGGTGTGGGTTCACAGTGTGGCGCATATTTGTAACGTAACAATGTTAAAGTTGTTTGATACGGCTACCGTCAGTGTAAGATGTGTGACTGATAGGTAAGTATGCTTTGCTGTCTCCTGTGTGTACAAGTAATAACAACATGCAACATGTGGCTGGACTGGAACGCTGTATGCTATACAGGACAATTACTGCAGTGCAATTGGGGCACGCCCTTTTGTTTAGTAATTAGAGTGTAAATAGGATTATTTTATCCCTGGGAGTAATCAATGAGAGACACTGAGATCATAAATCTCCTGGGAAAATCGGGGGGGTCGGCATGTATGTAGCTGAGCCGCATCAAAGTGGTCAAAGAGCCGCATGCGGCTCCGGAGCCGCGGGTTGCCGACCCCTGGTTTAGACTGATGTCACATTTGAAAAGATCCTATTCCAATCGGATTTAGGACTTCTTCCTGATGTGGTCTGAATCTGATGCCAATGATGCCAAAAGATTAGATTCGAAGCATTTTGGAGCGTTTTAGTCTGGCAAAAAAATCAGATCTGTGTCACTTCAGGGCAAAGCAATCAGATTTGGTGTGCAGTGTAAATGGGGCCAAATTTTGTTTTGTTTTGATCAAGAAACAGTTGTCTGTAGAGTTGTGAGAACAGAGGAGAAGTGATCATGAGGTCCGTCTTTTGTTCCCCAGAAAACAATACAACCTTTACATTGCTGCCTTACTCCAGTTTAGGTACATGATCCTTAAATCTGGAAGTTTTCATACATGGACTTTCTAAAGTTGTTTCGTGAAATATTCACAAGATCTTGTGAAAACACTTGTACAATTAAAGAAAGACAGCAATATTAGGAAAGATTGAACAAGAAAAAAACTACCGTATTTTCCGCACCATAAGCCGCCCCGTGTTGTAAGCCGCACCTTCAATGAATGGCATATTTCAAAACTTTGTTTATCTATTAGCCGCCCCGTGTTATTAGCCGCACCTACGCTACGCTAAAGGGAATGTCAAAAAAACAGTCAGATAGGTCAGTCAAACTTTAATAATATATTACAAACCAGCGTTCTAACAACTCTGTTCACTCCCAAAATGTAATGTGCAAATGTGCAATCACAAAAATAGAAACACTCAAAATAGTGCAGAGCAATAGCAACATCAATAACTCAACGTTGCTCGAACGTTAATGTCACACAACACACAAAATAAACATTTAAAGCTTACTTTCTGAAGTTATTACTCATCCACAAATCCCTCGAATTCTTCTTCTTCGGTGTGCTTCATTTGTTTTTTGACACCATCAGTGATGTGGACGCGCATGCAGTCATAGATCAACAGGGACAGAGCTGCGTGAAAAAAGTCACCCAGTCTCTTCGCTCATCTTTTCTTCATCCATCCATCCCTTCGAGTTAGCTTTTATGATGACGCCGGCTGGAAAGTTCTCTTTTGGCAAGGTCTTCCTTTTGAATATCACCGTGGGTGGAAGTTTCTGGCCGTTAGCATGGCAAGCTAGAACCACAGTAGGACGACTTCTCATTCCCTGTGGTGCGAATATTCACCGTACGTGCTCCCGTTGTATCCACAGTGCGGTTCACATGAATATCAAAAGTCAGTGGAACCTTGTACGCGTGTCTCTTAGTAGGAGACTTAGTAGGAGATTTTGTGGTCTTTACAGAAACACACAAATGAAATGAAACGTAATATCCGCGCGCTTCTTCTTCTACGGGGGCGGGTGCTCACCTTGGCGGTTGCTTACAGTAGAAGAAGAAGCACTTCCTCTTCTATGGGGGCGGTTGCTTACCGTAGAAGAAGAAGCGCTTCCTCTTTTACGGGGGAAAAAGATGGCGGCTGTTTACTGTAGTTGCGAGACCTTAACTTTATGAAAATAAATATTAATATTAATCCATATATAAGGCGCACAGGGTTATTAGCTGCACTGTCTGCTTTTGAGAAAAATTGTGGTTTTTAGGTGCGGCTTATGGTGCGGAAAATACGGTACACCAGGAATAACTTTGGAGACACTAATCTCATGATATGACACTTCTATACAAGGGTACAGCATTTAAAACATAAACATAAGTCTGAAATGTATAATGGTTTTAAAAACATTTATGTCAATACATTTTATCAGCCTGCCATGTAACTAACGTTCGTCAAATTGCATTAGTGCCTTCCCATTTTGAAACTAACCATAACAGACATATCATATCCCTTTTCACTGTGCAAATAGGATATGATACAAATAATATATGGCTATAAACAACAAGCAGTAGTGTCTGATCAAGTTATTTTCCTAATGGAATGTTTAAATGATCAAGTCACTGTCCATCACTTAAAAACTCTCTCTGACCACAAAGGAAACGATTCAGTAACATCACCTCTGCAAGCGTACAATACTTCACGTCCTCAGTTGACACGGCCTTTTAGAGCCCCCCTTTCACTGCTCCAGTGATGACTTCCTTCCTCTTTTCATTAAAACAGAGGGGGGAGCGCACTCAGATGCATCACTTCTTTATCTTCCCCAGAGAAAGAATAAATCATAGACTTTCAAGGTAAAATAACCAATGCTCAGATTCGAGTTCTCTTCAGAGAAATAAAGGACGGATGATTAAAAAAGAAGCACTTTGAATGATAGATGCAGTAAAGTCTGAAGGACATTTGTGAGCTGCAGGTCCTGCTCATAAAAGACTCCGCTCTGTGAATGTGTCGCCCTCTCCACCAACAGAAGTCACGGAGATACTTCAACTCGATTGAGAAGTCTGAACGCGAAGTTAATTTCCACCCCGCTCCTGAGTTTACCTTCTGTCAGCCCTAAGAGAGGCCGTCGAGGTCACAGTCAGCCACTGCCGCCGAGGATACTGTTACGTCCAGCAGCATCAGCCCACACAGCAGGCAGCAGATGGCCTGGAGAGAGGGAGGGAAGGAAGAGAAGCACTATCATTGCATTGGAGAGGACTTGTCAAAGAGTTTGGTTTCTAGTTGTTGACAAAAAGAGTTTTTGGAAAACAAGTGAGAACAATTGGGAGAGAGGTGCTTAGCAGACCTCATCTGATTCTATTATAATGCACCAATGTATAGGTGTATTGATGTGTGTGAATGACGGGGGCAACATTTTTAACGTCCATTTTATTGCAAAGCCCACTTTTGGTAGTGGTCACTGCCGAAAACGTGCTCTAACATGCCAGTAAATAATTTGAAAACTTTGTCAGTGCCATTGTAGAAGGTTTTGGATAATTTACTTCAATACAAAATGATGGAACATCAATCCTATACCAGCACAAAACACACAAGGGAATTGTACCTATAACTTTACATTCAACATTCAATGAACTTCCTAATACTTTTATGTATTGATATGGTTCTAAACTAGACGTGTCATTTTTAGTTGTTGTCTGTGTGTGTGTGTGTGGTGCTCCTCATTTCCATATGTTTACCTTAATTTAATGCACTTCTCATCAGCAATATATTGTATAATTTACAGGCACCAACAAGGAGACGTTCAGTCAGAATGCATTATGTTTGAAGCAACATCCTCCGTTATGCAAATAGGACTTTTTGCGCTAGCTACTGCGTCTCGGCACTATCGCATGATATACAAAACGTAGAGCTGCAGACTTGTCCTTGCGCACCCTCTCATCCTGCATCGTTCTCCCTCATCCAGCCTCTTTCATCTCTTTGGGAACTGTATCCTCTCCACTGTGTCTTATGTGTGTATATATCAAACTGCGCTGCTGGGTTCATTGGGTGCAGTGCAAGGAGGCAGCCATTTTGGCTCTGCGAGTTCAGCAGGTTCGCTCTCGCTGGAGGCTGGCTGGCTGGCCGGCTGGATCAGGTGGCAGTGCCAGGTCCCTGATATCAATCACCAGCCACCACTGTCTACTGTGTCACTGTCCTCCACTCGTCCACCTCTCCCCATGTCTTTGCGGTACGGCCAGACAACAGAACTCACAGCCTTTTTTCCTTACATCTGCCCCTGTTATCCTACTTTCGTCTCATCTCTGTGTCCCTTCTGTTTCTCAACCTCTTGTGAACTTACAGGGCAGCAGGAGACAAGTGGACACTGCAGGCTTTGTTATGAATGGCATCCTCTCGCACATCCGGAGGAAGTGTACGCTCTAGTGTGGCTTTACAAACTGTCTCTATTGTCCTAAGAATGACTCACTCTACACTGCAGAGAATGCTGGCAGACAGACAGTTTGACAGACAGACAGACTGGTCTGCAGACCCTGCAAGACAGACAGTTTTTCGTACACAGGCTGCAGATATCTGCCAATGCAGAACACAAGCTAGGCATGATACATAAATGAATAGTGAAGTGTCACACTGTGCAACTTTTTTTCATCTCAACTGAGAGAATTGCTTTATGCAGATGCGACAACTAGTTTTGGATGGAATAGATTCATCTGAGAGATGAATGTAGAGCCGACTTAAAAGTGCAAGCTAATGGCAAACAAAGTTATCGGTGACATCCACTAATTCGGAACACATTGTCTATACACTTATCCTTTTCAGGGTCAAGGAATCTAGAACTTTTTCCAGTTTTCCTCAAACATATCCTTTTTTTCCCCAGCTTAATTGCGTGTCATTAATTATGCGAGTTGTCTGACAAACGTGTTTGTTCTAAGAGGTAGCGGTACCAGAGCTGTACACACTCAGCCAGTCATTACAATCATTAGTGAGATGAAGGAAGAATCTTTGTACAGTAAGAGGCCACAAAGAAACACACAGAGATGGATTAATGGATGTTGTGCGTGAATGGACTAAAGTGGAGTCTTGTATAAATGAATGAAAGGATCAATGAATGGAGTGCTGATGGGTGCAGAGAATTGAAAGAAGGTTCAATGAAGAAAGGTTGAGTAATGGGATTAGTTTGTAGCTCTGGATGATCAAAGTGCTGACCCCAAATGTGTGATCAGTCAGACTAGATACATGCATTCAAATATGCAATAGACTGCAAATAGTGTCACTATCACTCCTGCATAATGGCCTCTATGTAAATGGAAGAAAACAGATTAAATTACAAACCCCGTTTCCATATGAGTTGGGAAATTGGGTTGGATGTAAATATAAACGGAATACAATGATTTGCAAATCATTTTCAACCCATATTCAGTTGAATATGCTACAAAGACAACATGTTTGATGTTCAAACTGATAAACCTTTTTTTTTTTGCAAATAATCATTAACTTTAGAATTTGATGCCAGCAACACGTGACAAAGAAGTTGGAAAGGTGGCAATAAATACTGATAAAGTTGAGGAATGCTCATCAAACACTTATTTGGAACATCCTACAGGTGAACAGGCAAATTGGGAACAGGTGGGTGCCATGATTGGGTATAAAAGTAGATTCCATGAAATGCTCAGTCATTCACAAACAAGGATGGAGCGAGGGTCACCACTTTGTCAACAAATGCATGAGCAAATTGTTGAACAGTTTAAGAAAAACCTTTCTCAACCAGCTATTGCAAAGAATTTAGGGATTTCACCATCTACGGTCCGTAATATCATCAAAGGGTTCAGAGAATCTGGAGAAATTACTGCACGTAAGCAGCTAAGCCCGTGACCTTCGATCCCTCAGGCTGTACTGCATCAACAAGCGACATCAGTGTGTAAAGGATATCACCACATGGGCTCAGGAACACTTCAGAAACCGACTGTCAGTAACTATAGTTGGTCGATACATCTGTAAGTGCAAGTTAAAACTCTCCTATGCAAGGCGAAAACCGTTTATCAACAATACCAAGAAACGCCGTCGGCTTCGCTGGGCCTGAGCTCATCTAAGATGGACTGATACAAAGTGGAAAAGTGTTCTGTGGTCTGACAAGTCCACATTTCAAATTGTTTTTGGAAACTGTGGACGTCGTGTCCTCCGGACCAAAGAGGAAAAGAACCATCCGGATTGTTATAGGCGCAAAGTTGAAAAGCCAGCATCTGTGATGGTATGGGGGTGTATTAGTGCCCAAGACATGGGTAACTTACACATCTGTGAATGCGCCATTAATGCTGAAAGCAGGCACGTGCACACATAGGGCCCAATGGGTGCTTGAGCCCCTGCCCTTTTTTGCCTCGTCTTAAAAAATGCCCTCTGCCTGTGTGTGTGTCTTTTTTTTTTTCTTTAAACAAAATTAATAAATTCCTGTCAGGGATGTAAAAAAAACCAAAAAAAACCTCCACGTTTTCTTGTAATACGGGGTTGTTTGAGCCTGGTGCTTCGGCCAGAGAGAGAGAGAGAGAGAGAGAGAGAGAGGGCGAGTGAGTGAGTAAGTGAGGAGAGAGAGCCAACTGCACTTCTGAGGAGACGTGACAGTGGAGCAACTTGAACCTATGTTATGGTCTAGTCGCCGTCCACTTATTCAGCATCTAATATGGGTAATATTTCAGAAAAACGCTGTATTATTCTATTATTCAATGTGTCAGCTTCTGTTTTTGCCGGACGTCGGAGCACGGCGCATCAATTGAGCACGGCACATCAAGTCCGCACAGAGCAGAGCGGATCGTGCGGGACAGGAAGTAGTGTACAAAATACAAAATAAAACACCGGGTTAATTTTCAAAATAAAATGCACTGTGTTTACGGCGGATCACATTTCTCTCACATTAGAGGTTTAGATACAAAGTTTATTGTGACTTTGCTATTACTGTGTGGGTTAACAAAATAATAATAATAATAATAATGATAATAATAACAATAAGAATAAGAATAATGATAATAATAATACATTTTATTATTAATAATAATAATAATAATAATTTCAGCATTCTGGGGATATAAGATGTAGGTTATCTGTTAGGAATATTACCATCTGTATTTAAACTTGATTCATGTTGATTATGCCTGCAGCACAATGCCAAAAAAAGAAAGGATACAGAAAAGGAAGGAGAAGGAGCGCCAGGAAGCATCTAAGGGTAGCAGACCTCTTAATGCATGGCTAAAATTGATGATTTCACAGCATTTCATGGAAGCCCAGAATTTACATTGAGGAGCATATTTGGGTATGGGTGGCCTCCATCCTACAGCCCTCTACTGGACCCCAGTCCATATTTTTGGCCCTGTATTGCGTTTCAGTTGTTTAGTCTGAGCATTAAGTGAGAAAGACCATAAGTTACAACTTGATGGTGTTTTCATTAAGTTAAGGGAAGAAGGACAGATTTTCACATTGAAGTTTTTTCCATTTGGGTATTTATTTATTTATTTTTTTTCAAAGTTCATGTTGCACTGTTCAATGTTCAATATTAAAGTGTTCATCTTTAACAATAAATAGCCTAATAATAAACCAGTGTTTGGTTGCTTTTCATGTCTTCCAAGCCTATGATAATGTGAATTAACTCATTATGACAATTTGTTGACACAAAAGAAATGGCAATCACTTTTACCTACAAAGGACACACAGCTAAGTAGTTAGCTTCCTATTAGCACATTTAATTTTACATCAATTTCCATATTGTGTAAAGGACCAAAAAAAAAATGTCTGCCCTTTTCTGACTTTGAGCCCCCGCCCCTCTATAATCATGTGCACGTCCCTGGCTGAAAGGTACATACAGGTTTTGGAGCAACATATGTTGCCATCCAAGCAACGTTACCATGGACGCCCCTGCTTATTTCAGCAAGACAATGCCAAGCCACGTGTTACATCAACGTGGCTTCATAGTAAAAGAGTGCGGGTACTAGACTGGCCTGCCTGTAGTCCAGACCTGTCTCCCATTTGAAAATGTGTGGCGCATTATGAAGCCTAACATACCACAACGGAGACCCACAGACTGTTGAACAACCTAAGCTGTACATCAAGCAAGAATGGGAAATAATTCCACCTGAGAAGCTTAAAAAATGTGTCTCCTCAGTTCCCAAACGTTTACTGAGTGTTGTTAAAAGGAAAGGCCATGTAACACAGTGGTGAACATGCCCTTTCCCAACTACTTTGACACGTGTTGCAGCCATGAAATTCTAAGTTAATTATTATTTTCCAAAAAAAAAAAAAGTTTGAGTTTGAACATCAAATATCTTGTCTTTGTAATGCATTCAATTGAATATGGGTTGAAAAAGATTTGCAAATCATTGTATCCCGTTTATATTTACATCTAACACAATTTCCCAACTCATATGGAAACGGGGTTTGTAGATTAATCTGTTTATGCACAATTAAATTCTGACGTGTGCACTTTTTTGCCGCTGTGATTGTGGGATCTGATTGGTGATGTTGTATGCATTGGTAGATGTGTGCTATTCAAACTGTATCACTGCTTTGACCACTTAAGCTGCAACGCAGATTAGAGCAAAAGGACATTGTGTAGTCTAACACGTCGAGGTATTGCTGGCTGCTTCGCGTAGGCTTTGGACTGATTAGAGGAGGCAGGTTAGCCTGAGGGGGCTGGCTGGTTTGGTATATCTGATTTAGGCCACCAGATTACCGTTTGCTGGCTTATAGAAAGTATAGGTGTTACCTTCGGAAGAACCTTTGTTGCCATAATGTTGCTCAGTGTCAATTTTAATCAAGGTTTTGTATTTTGACACTTCAATTTGATCCTCATGTCGTAAAATGTGTGCAAAAAGCGCATGTTGTGTGTGACGAGAGTTAAACAGCTGCTGTAAACCTCACTTTGCATTGTGCTCTTCTACCTAATCGGTGTTGGACGTCATGTCTGACTTCATAGTTGAGCTGCAAGCTGATGTCACAATGGTCAGGTTAAAGGGACAGTCAAGTATATTTATAGCCCTTGTACCTGTAATCTGTCTGACGGGATTAGCAGAGATAGTAAATTCTGACTTGTGTGTCACACAAATGCGAGCGCGTATAATTACTGTAAATACATGCCTTCCCAAAAAAGGGACAATGTAAACAGTGTGTGTAGAGCAGTGGTTTTCAACTGGTGACCTATCATCAACCCTCAATAACAAGCGGTAACCCAAACTGCAGAAAATGTTCAACTCAAAATTCGCAAATATCTTATATTCAATGAAATACATTACATTTCAGTGACAGTTAAGTGCAGTAGGGCAAAATACAAAAATCATGTTTAATGATTATTCCTGGAACAATAAATGTTATCCACAAAGTAAAAAATGTAATTGACCCAAAAGTGTCCGTACAGGTTTTCAGTACGTGGTATATCTGAGAAGTTGAATCCGAGCAACTACATGTTTAACGCATGTATCATGTTGTAATTGTATGCATGTTCGGAATATACTCAAACCATAATAATAACATATAGATTCCTTTCTTTCATGATGACCAGAATATAAGGTGGTGTATTACCCGATTCTGATGACTTGCATTGATTGGGATCAGACAGGATTTTTAGTAGTGCTGCTAACTTCCACAAATTTGTTTGTATACACTTTACAAGAAATACATCCATCCATCCATCCATTTTCTACCGCTTGTTCCGTTCGGGGTCGTGGGGGTGCTGGAGCCTATCTCAGCTGCATTCGGGCGGAAGGCGGGGTACACCCTGGACAAGTCGCCACCTCATCGCAGGGCCAACACAGATAGACAGACAACATTCACACTCACATTCACACACTAGGGCCAATTTAGTGTTGCCAATCAACCTATCTCCAGGTGCATGTCTTTGGAGGTGGGAGGAAGCCGGAGTACCCGAAGGGAACCCACGCTTTCACGGGGAGAACATGCAAACTCCACACAGAAAGATCCCGAGCCCGGGATTGAACTCAGGACTACTGAGGACCTTCATATTGTGAGGCACATGCACTAACCCCTGTTCCACCGTGCTGCCCAAGAAATACATTGACGGAAAACTCCGTAGCTTGCTAGCTTTCTGAGACTCCTATTTTGTTAGCCCAGCTAGGATAGAGCAGCACTTTCATTGTGAAGACCGGAACTGTGTGGGCTTCACAATTTTCAGGTGCGACGCAAGAGTCTGTTGAAATAAAAAGTGTTTCTTGCCTTCCTGTAAGTCGTTTTTTTCTTAATACTGAGCTCGCTGCAACCAGCGTCATCTCACAAGATCCTCGGGTGCCGCAAATGTCAATCAAATGGTGAAAGTGACATCATAGGGAAGATTGATGATAGCTCATTTTTAGGACTATTTTTTGAATGCCTGGCTGGCGATCGATTGACACACCCTATGCGATCGACCGGTAGCTCGCAAACGATGTAATGGGCACCCCTGCTTTTCCATCCATCCGTTTTCTACTGCTTATCCCCTTCGGGGTCACAGGGGGTGCTGGAGCTCATCTCAGCTGCATTCGGGCGGAAGGCGGCGTACACCCTGGACAAGTCGCCACCTCGTCGCATGGACAACACAAATAGACAGACAACATTCACACACTAGGGCCAATTTAGTGTTACCAATCAACCTATCCCCAGGTGCATGTCTTTGGAGGCCGTAGTACCCACAGGGAACCCACGCAGTCATGGGGAGAACATGCAAACTCCACACAGAAAGACCCCGAGCCCGGGGATCGAACACAGGACCTTCGTATTGTGAGGCACATGCACTAACCCCTGTAACCCACCGTGCTGCTTTTGATAAACAAAAAGTAACATTTTAAAAGATATTACACCTTAGCGTTCTGAAGGTTTGCGCGCAGCCTGAACCCAATTTTTCTAAAAATATCAAGGTTTAACACCACCCCAAACTTATTTTACGTGTCATACATTATTAAAGTACCAGTAGAGTGGAAAACCAAGTTGCCTCTATATTGAAGTTAATATTATATATATCTGATCTATGACACCAAAAGACTTCCAAAGTTTGCAAATAAATAGATTTGATTAAAGTAGTATCAACCTCACGGAGATTCCGGAGCCATTTTTTAGAATTAATGAGTAAGCCAGTCACATGACGTAGCGTTTGGAACCACAGATCCCACAGACATGGCCCCATACAGCAAGTATTTTGCCATGGATCACAAAATGGAATTATGTCCTTTCATCCAGAAGTTTAGTTAGATAAGATCCTGGAGTGGCCTAGCCAGTCACTGAAACTTAATCCCACAAAAAAATCTGGAGATCTATGAAATGTTGTGTTGCCGAGCGACATCCTCGAAGACTTCAGGAATTGGCGATTAGGCCTATTTGTAAAGAGGAGTGGACTCAAATCCCTCCTGAGATCTGTGCAACCCTGGTGACCAGCTACAAGAAACATCAGACCTCTGTGTTTGCCAACAAGGGTTTCTCAGCCAAGTACTAAGTCACATGATGAACTTTGTATGTCTTTGTGTAGGGGTGAACAACAGGGATCAAATGATTATTTTCCCCACTGTATGTGCGTGTTTCAAACAATTGTTCATTCCTGCTAATCCTTCTTTAGTTTCTGTATTAGTTTTCTGTACTATAATTCTACATCTCTATATCTGGATGTGAAATGTTTGCTGTCAAATTTCCATTGTAGAAGTTATGAAAAGTACCAAAATAACTAGTATACAATGTTTGGGCAAGTTGTCGTTGAGTTATTAACTGCAGTTGATGCTGTGGTGCGGTACCTAATGGGTAAACATACTGCTAGCTGATGATTGGTGCACAGAGAATTTTCACATCCTTGGGACGAAATGTGACTTTTCTGCCATTTTTAATAAATAAGATCTTTGCATGAATGTTTATATGGCGGAAATGGGAGACAAAAAAGACAGTAGGAGACATACAGCTGTCTGTTTGTGTTGTGTTGGGAGTGTGTGGGTGAAAAACATCTGCCATATTGAGATATTGCTCTGTGGTTTGAGTGTTTCCACATCAATATCTCTAGTTTGAATGGATCTGCTCAATACAGTGCAGCCGTAAAGTATTCACAGTGCTTCACATTTTCCACATTTTGGTATGTTACAACCTTATTCCAAAATGCAATACATTAATTTTGGTCCTCAACATTCTACAAACAATACCCCATAATGACAATGTGAAAACATTGTCTTCTTAATTTTTGCAAATGAATACAACAACAAAAAAAATACAAAAAAATCACATGTACAAAGGTATTCACAGTCTTTGCTCAATACTTTGCTCAATACAAGACATCCTGGATGAAAACCATTGCTTCCCATCCAACCTGATGGAGCGTGAGAGGTGCTGCAAAAAGGAATGTTCAAAGAGGAATGGGCGAAACAACCCAAAGATGGACTTGAGGCTGTACATGTGATTTTTTAATTATTTTTGTATTTTTAATAAATTAGCAAAAAATTAAAAAAAAATGTTCACATTGTCTGTAGAATTTCCAGGACAAAAATGTATGTATTGTATTTTGGAATAAGGCTGTAACATTGCAAAATGTGGAAAAATTTAAGCGCTGTGAATCATTTCTGGATGCACTGTATGTATTGTGTCCTTCAAATTCAGACACACATGTTCACAAAAGTTCACATGTTAACAGGACACTTGATATTTTTGTTATATTTACTAATGAAGTGTGCTCTTCTCAGAAGCACACTTATATGCTATGTTAGCGCTAATGGTTATCGTAATAACCAGAATAAAAATCGTATAGCTATTGATGCCTCATTTCGGTATGAAAGGAAAAAATAATGTATATTTGCCGCCGCCTAGTTGTGGAATAGGGGTGTAGGGATTCGACATTGTCGGCAAAAACCAACAATAAAATTTGACACGTAAAAATTAATTTGGTGATAATAAGCAGTGACGTTGTCGCTTCTGTTTTTCCGGACAGAAAGAACATGCATGAACAGGAAGAGAAAAACGGCACACAAAAATGTATGGAAACATTTCACCCTGCACACATCAAAGTGAACCTCAATTTTCTTGGCACACGGCATCTGCCATGCTGGAACATTTTAAAGCTTGTTGGACATTTTGTTAGACTTGTTGACTAGTTGGACAGATGGATCAAAGAAAAACGGGGAAAAGGTGGAAAGAAAGCAAATTGCCCAAAGTGTGAATTATATTTTGTGAATTATATATTATATAATGCTTTTCTCTAGTGACTCAAGGTGCTTTACATAGTGAAACCCAATATCTAAGTTATATTTAAACCAGTGTGGGTGGCACTGGGAGCAGGTGGGTAAAGTGTCTTGCCCAAGGACACAACGGCAGTGACTAGGATGGCAGAAGCGGGGATCGAACCTGGAACCCTCAAGTTGCTGGCACGGCCACTCTACTAACCAAGCTATGCCGCCCCAAAGAAGACGAGATAAGTTTTGACATTATGGTCAAATGTTTGCAACAGAGCTGGCAGTTAACAATTGTACTACATCAATGATGCGGCAGATTACCTGAAAGCATCCTGCATATTTAAGAGGAACAAACAAGCAGAAACAAGGTAAACGTCTATTTTGGTAGCTAACGCCATCGTATATATACAGTATGATTTGCATATCAAATGTTTTATTCAAACACGTGAAGAATAAATAATTCATTCAAAATATTTTTACATGTAAATCAAAATTATATTCAACCTAAAAAAATTGTGTTCACATCTTTTTATTTTGAATACACTGTGATGAGGTGGCGACTTGTCCAGGGTGTACCCCGCCTACCGCCCGAATGCAGCTGAGATAGGCTCCAGCACCCCCCGCTACCCCGAAAGGGACAAGCGGTAGAAAATGGATAGATGGATGGATGGATGGTGTTTTTTCGATGGAACATTGTTTAGTGCTCGTGCCTCACAGCGAGAAGGTCCTGGGTTTGATTCCCGGGCTAAGGATCTGTCTGTGTGGAGTTTGCATGTTTTCCCCGTGACTGTGTGGGTTCCCTCTGGGTACTCTGGCTTCCTCCCACCTCTAAAGACATGCACCTGGGCTGATAGGCTGATAAGTAGGCATGTGGAAAAAAATTAGATTTTTAAAATTAATCGCGGTTCTTATTTGTACCGATTCTCGTGGGGCTGAGCCAATAAAATGAAATCAATATAAATCGCAATACACACAATCAATATCAATTTAAAATGCGTTCGATAAAATATTCTATATATATTTATATTTTTGGGTTGGAAGAAACCAGAGATTGTAAAGCAAGATGCGTTGCATTAAGGCGCTCCTGCCATGGGAACCCAGGAAACGGGAAGTGTCACTGGGCAATAGGAGAGACATGCTAACAGCCAATCAGTTAACCGTATCCAAAGAACAACGAGAGGGACACGCTAACTGCCAATCACGTAAGAGTATCAACTACCTAGTGTGGTTACGCCGTCTTTCTGTCTCGCTGTGGATTCTCTGCATTTAGTGAGAAGAGAAACTGTAATATATTGATATATCAACTTAATAAAAAAAACTTGTCTTTAGTTTTGTTGGTTTTAATGCAGACGGTGCGGTAACATCTTGACACTTCCAGTGTGTCTGTTTAATGAGTAGCTTCTCAAACTAGTCAGTGTAGTGTTCAATATCTTATACACTACTGCCATCTAGTGTCTCAAATCTGCAACGACCTTAAAAATCTACTTTAAATATTTCATCCTACAGTACCTGGCTACCAGACACTCTCTCCACTGATACATATCACAATTATTTTACTGTATTTATTGGCAGGCTTAAATAGGTCGTAAGGTATCAATAATTATCGATATCGATCAATATAAAAAATTTATACCGTGATATAGTTTTCAGCAATATTGCCCAGCTCTACCTAATCAATTAAAAAACAAAAACAAATCGATTTTTCAATACTTAAAAAATAAAAAATAAAAAAAAAAAATATATATATATATATATATATATATATATATATATATATATATATATATATATATATATATATATATATATATATATATATATATATATATATATATATATATATATATATATTATTTTTATATTTTTTATTTATTTTTTATTTATTTTTTTATTCTGTGTGTCTAGCCACTCAGGTAAGTCATATTGTTGAGGTGGATGCCCATATCTGCTGTACAGATTTACTTTAGAACAGAGAATTGTCGGACACTTTTCTTGTTGCCCTATTTGTATTTGACTATATATAATGTTCGGATAGTATTTTGTTAAACAAAACCAGTTTTCTTTTAAGTAATATAAAGATTTAACACAGCTGTTCATTTATGTTATGAATACATTTAGTTAACAGTGGGTGCCAAATACTATGGTTATTTAAAAAGTATTGATTTTGAATCGAGATTTGTTTTTAATCGAGAACGGATTCTGAATTGAATCTTTAGCCCCAAGAATTGAATCGAATCGTGTGCTGCCCAAAGATTCACAGCCCTACTCAGCCATGAATGATTAGTAATTGTTGTTGTTGAAGGGAAAAGCGAACGTTGTGATGCGTCTGTGAAATTAATATGCCGCCGTATGCTTAATATGAGCAAAATACATACGACATGTTACTATGAATGGGCAGCACGGTGGAAGAGGGGTTAGTGCGTTTGCCTCACAATACGAAGGTCCTGATCAGTCCTGGGTTCAATCCCGGGCTCGGGATCTTTCTGTGTGGAGTTTGCATGTTCTCCCTGTGACTGCGTGGGTTCCCTACGGGTACTCCGGCTTCCTCCCACCTCCAAAGACATGCACCTGCGGATAGGTTGATTGGCAACACTAAATTGGCCCTAGTGTGTGAATTTGAGTGTGAATGTTGTCTGTCTATCTGTGTTGGCCCTGTGATGAGGTGGCGACTTGTCCAGGGTGTACCCCGCCTTCCGCCTGATTGTAGCTGAGATAGGCTCCAGCGCCCTCCGTGACCCCGAAGGGATTAAGCGGTAGAAAATGGATGGATGGATGGATGTTACTATGAATGTGCCTGTTACTACATTACATATACAGTATACTTGATTGAGGCTTTTGGATGTTTTTAGATCGCTTTATAGGCGGAATAGAGTGACTCCAATTGGCTCCATTGTTAGCTAACTTTTGGTAACGTTTATTTACGAGTAAGAATGTATAAAAAAAAGGAAAACATGTAGATTGTGAATGACAGGCAATATTCCCAAAAAATTCAGTGCCCCTTTAAAATTGTGATAAGTGTTTGTAACATTAATAAACACATGTTCAATCAGTTTAAAAGTCACTTTAAATTGATAGAAAGATGACATGAAAAGTTTTTTTTTTTCAATAACACATTGAAGAAGCCAGGGTTGTCGACTTTTGTAGCCAATTTTTATATGTTTTAGGTGAGTTAATTGTCTATTTGTGTGTTTTGAGGGATTCCACTGTCATGTCTGTCTTTTTGTAAGGTCTCAAAAACTTAAGTGCCTGATGTCGCCCAGCTGAGGTAGACGTTTGGTCAAAGAGGACCTCTCAGACAGATGGACGTTACAACACGGCAAACACTAACTCTGACCACAATGACACACAGCCGCTTGACTCAGATGGACCTGTCTGTCGGTTTTCTTTTTTAAAGCATTAGGGATTTATTGTTATTTTTCTTGGCTGCAGACGAACCAAAACAAATATGATTCTGGTCTCAGTAGCTTATTAGTTACGCATAATGGAGCGTGACTGATGACTGTGAGAAAAAAATAAATAAATCAGCTGAGGCGGCCACATTTTGTTGCATTTGTCATAGCATCACTTCCTTTCTGTAATGGTGTCATTCATAAAAGCAGGTTGTACTTCCACCTTAACAGACCTCATGGCTGGGGTGTGCTACTGTTAATGGCTTTCAACCGCAGAGCTGGATTGAATAGGGAAATATGTCACTTGACAGACAGGTGGCCATTCAGACAGGCGACGGTAGAAGTGCGGAACAAAACAGAAAACAGCAGTTAGTGAAGTGGAGAGTACTTGCTGTCGCTCCTTTGGTATACAGCACATCAATTGGCTGCACTGGTGTGTGTGTGTACGTGCACTTCGTTAATAGTACTTGTTTATTCTGGCCTGCTGCGCTTGGCTCAAGTGTGTGCGTGCATGTGTGTATTTGCACAGAGATGTATGTTGTGTATAGGTTGGTTTACAGGCAGACATGGAGACTTGGGGCACAATGCTTATTCACTGCTGCTTTTGGACTACAAGGGGTGTTGGGTGAGGGGTTGGTAGGGGGGGTCCCGGGCTTTACAAAAGATCAGTGGGTCTTAAGTTGCGCACACGCATGCACGCGTAACGCCAGCTGCTGCCCACAAGCCTTAGCCCCAGCATTTCTGAATTAATAATACAGAGCCAACCACTCTGGAATAATGGCAACTTTCACACACACACACACACACACACACACATGCACAAAGCTTTGCACCTGTTCACAGCTGCTCAATGGGCCAGGGTTTAGGCTGGTTAAGGTCCCTCCCAGACCAGTTTTTAAAGACCAGTGAACACACACACACAAACAGTGACGTAGGCAACAGTTGGACAGCTGTGTCTCACTACCAATCATCCATGTCCTATTCTGACGTCTTACTGCCCTACTAGGATAAAATGTACAATAAACATTAATTGTCAGACACACTGTAATGTCAATTGAAACAATCCAAACATTTGCTATCACAAAGCGTTAATTAACTGTACAAGAAAAGTAAAATTTTAGCCTCTTTCTCTCATGTGTAAGAAAACGTGAACTCATTTAATAATAAAACTTGACAGATTCTGAACATTTGTTCATAATAAAAACTGATAAACAAGAGTAAAAGGAAGTTTAAAGGCCTACTGAAACCCACTACTACCAACCACGCAGTCTGATAGTTTATATATCAATGATGAAATCTTAACATTGCAACACATGCCAATACGGCCGGGTTAACTTATAAAGTGCAATTTTAAAATTTCCGCCACACTTCCGGTTGAAAAACTCCTTTGGATATGATTTATGCGCGTGACGTCACAAAAGCAACGGAAGTGGTTGGACCCCATCGGACCCGATAGAAAAGCCTCTTGTTTTCTTCGACAAAATTCCACAGTATTCTGGACATCTGTGTTGGTGAATCTTTTGCAATTTGTTTAATGAACAATGGAGACTGCAAAGAAGAACGTTGTAGGTGGGATCGATCGGTGTCTTAGCGGCTAAGTACAATACTGTAATATCTGTGATATTTGCATTAGTGTACTGTGTCTTTAAGGGTTTGGGGAACGCGCATGCGCGAGTGAGTTGGCGGAGAACTTGAGTGTGTGTGAGCGTGACTTTTGGCTAACAGCAGCTCGTGTATGTGTGTGCGTTACTTTTTGAACTACAACCAGTTACCGCTTGTTAATAAAGCGATTGAGCAATTTGTTTAATGGACAATGGAGACTGCAAATAAGAAATTTGTAGGTGCGATCGGTGGAGCGGCGGACTACAGCAACACCAACACCAGGAGGTTGTGTTGTGTTTTGAGCAGGATAACAGGCGCACTACGGTGAGTCTAGCTTTGGATTCCAAACATTTGATCGCTTGCCCGTACGTGCGTGTCGATATGTGCATTTGACGTACGTAACTTTGGGGAAATATATGTTTCTTGCCGACTCTGATGGCGGCCGGGGTGTCGTCAAAAGCGTACAACGCCCGCCGCCGCATCTAAGTTAGCTACGCAGCTAGGTTAGCTTCTGTTTTTTTAGCTTCGCCAAGCGGAATATTATTAATCGTGTATTTACATGTTCATGATTTAATAGTATTATTGATCTTCTGTCTATCCATCCAGTCAGAGTTTTCTTTTATTTAGTTTCTATCTGCATTTGAGACTGCTATGCTATCGCGTTGGCTACGCAGCTAGGTTAGCTTTTGTTTTTTTAGCTTCGCCAAGCGGAATATTATTAATCGTGTATTTACATGTTCCTGGTTTAATAGTATTATTGATCTTCTGTCTATCCATCCAGTCAGGTTTTTTTTAAATTTAGTTTCTATCTGCATTTGAGACTGCTATGCTATCGCGTTGGCTACGCAGCTAGGTTAGCTTCTGTTTTTTTAGCTTCGCCAAGCGGAATATTATTAATCGTGTATTTACATGTTCATGGTTTAATAGTATTATTGATCTTCTGTCTATCCATCCAGTCAGGGTTTTTTTTAATTTAGTTTCTATCTGCATTTGAGACTGCTGCTATCACGTTGGCTACGTAGCTAGGTTAGCTTCTGTTTTTTTAGCTTCGGAAAGCTGAATTATTAATCGTGTATTTACATGTTCAGTCACTGTGAATGTCCATTTCACGTTCTCGACTCTCATTTTCAAGAGGATATAGTATCTGAGATGGTTTAAAATACAAATCTGTGATACACAATAGAAAAAGGAGAGAGTGTGGAATCCAATGAGCCAGCTTGTACCTAAGTTACGGTCAGAGCGAAAAAAGATACGTCCATCACTGCCTCTCAAGTCCTTCACTGTAATCAATCAATCAATCAATCAATCAGCTTTATTGTCCATTCTTACATGTACAAGACACATAAGAACTGAAATTACATTTTCGGCACAATCCCGCTAAGAGCAGACATACGTTACAGGGAGACAAGACGGGACCGCCAACGGATCAGCCTCACTTAGGCGCTCCTTAAAAAGGTGGGAAAAAGGTGACATTGGGGAAGGGGGGAAGTAAAAAAAAAATATCAGTCTGAGGCTGGACCCTCAGGAATGGTCCAGACTGAGTCCGAGGAAAAAAACCTCACATAGCATGGCACACATAAACATGGTACATTTAATCACAACAACTCGCAACAGAGTCATCCAACAGGACTTTGGAGGCCGGCAGCTGCTGTTGAGCGCTGCTCAGCCCCCACAACCCCGGAGGAATAAAGCAGTGGTGAAGGCGTTGATTTGGGGAGGGGTGTGTGCGTGCATGTATGCCCAATTAACTTGGGTGAGATGTTGGATTGTCTTTATGGGCCGAGGCCGGCCCCAAGAGTTCAAGAGTTCAAGAGTCCGACCCAGGTGCTTTTGAAAAAAAGGGAAAGGTCAAAAGCGTCCATCTTTGAGGAGTCCTCAGGGGAGTGTTTTCAAACAGCCTGTTCCTCAAGGCCATTCGAGGGAGTCAAATCGTAGATTAAGATGTTGTTTTTTCTTCGAGCAGTCAAAACAATGACATTCCTGCTCTATATGCTGGCTCTGACAATTCCAATTTATTCTTTCTGTAACATCATCAAGATGGAATCTACCTTGCGATTCAAATCAGCAATCGCTCCAGTCTGTGATCCCACAGCACGACCCAATCCTTCCATTGCGTTGAACAGCCTGTTGGCCCCTTGAGTGGCTGCCATCGTCTTCCGAATTTGACGATACACCAGAGCAATGCCCAGCCCAATCAGCAAATGCCCTGCGATCACAGCTCCAAATAGGTAGATGTCTTCCACGTCCTCGATGGAAAGGACTGAGAGGCACATGATTCTCCAAGTATTCCAGGAATCTCTCACGTACCCCGCAGCAATGGTTCCATCAGGGCAGCCAGGCTCCCCCGAGCCTCTTTTCCTTGTCGAAAAGACTGTGTCAATTGCGTCGAGAGTCCAGTTGATCAAATTCATTTTGATGTTTAGATTTGAGGACAGCTCAAGAAAAGAGGCTTCAAAATAGTTCAGACAAGACAAAAACAAAGAGAGCAAGCAGGGAAGGAGGGAGCGGAGAAAAATGCGACCGCCCTCACCAGAGGCAAGACAGAAAAAAACGTTCCTCATCTACGAATCTTTCATCCTCGCTCAAATTAATGGGGTAATCGTCACTTTCTCGGTCCGAATCTCTCTCGCTCCATTGTAAACAACGGGGAATTGTGAGCAGCACTACCGCTTGTGACGTCACGCTACTTCCGGTACAGGCAAGGCTTTTTTTTATCAGCGAGCAAAAGTTGCGAACTTTATCGTCGATTTTCTCTACTAAATCCTTTCAGCAAAAATATGGCAATATCGCGAAATGATCAAGTATGACACATAGAATGGATCTGCTATTCCCGTTTAAATAAAAAAAATTCATTTCAGTAGGCCTTTAACCCTATATATTAAAATATGTTCTCAGGCATTCAATCCATTGTAACTGAACTGTTTAGTTTGTCTTAGAAGACCTTTCAACTTTTATCCAAGTAGGCTTCATCAGTTCATTCTCAAAGGCTTAGATTAGGGCAGACCATTGGCACCGGCTTCGAGACTGGATCTGACCAATCTAAGGCTCCGTTCACACTGTAGGGTTGGAGTCCAATTCATTTTTTTTTTTGGTGAAATCTGATCTTTTTAATGGCCATTCATGTTACAAAAAAAATTTGAATTTTAATGTGAATGAAATCTGACCCGCATGCAGACATTGCTTCAACTCTAGTAGGTCTCAGACTGGCGCATTTGTGCGAATTTCAAGGATTTTGTGCAATCAATGTCTACATTTTCTGAACCTAATTATTGCTCATAGAAGATTATGAAGAAAGAGGTCAAGTATGTTGACTCTGGCAGTTTTGTGGGATAATGTACTTCGATGTCTGCTTGAAGAGCGTGTATGTGAGTGAGCAGTTGGAGACAGGAGTTATGGAAGTTTCACCTGAGTTCCTAAAACATATTATTTTCACCTGTGTTCTGCTCTGTTGTCAACTATTTATTATTATTAGTATTATTTCCACATACGAAAGAGGCCCCAGTCGGATTTGAAAAATTCAGAATTGCACTGTTCACACTCACATGAAATTGACCTGCAGTGTGAACAAGGCCTAAGTCTATGAGTATGAACTGATGAAACCTACTTTGATGACAGGCGAAACGTCTTCTAAGACAAACTGAACAGTCCAGTTGCGATCAATTGAATGCCCAGAGAATACAATGACCTGGATGAATGATAACATCCACAGACATTAAAATGTAAAAAACAATACTTTCTCTATTAACTCACATTAAGACTAAACACAGCGGATTTTGCCTTGTACATCATTTCATTGATGTTTAATTTAATGGCGCTACGCTGCTGCTGTATTGCAAAAGGTTTAAAGCAGGGGTGTCCAAAATACGGCTCAAATTTAACAAGAAGATTGGCCTGTGGTGCATTTTAGCCTAAATGTAATACCTTGTATATTGAATCAGAGTGAACCTGCCAATCTGGTGGGCGAAGACAGAATCGCTGGTCAATGACCATGAGTTTCATTTGGAAGCTCGAGCACAGCATCAATTTATATGACCCAATCCAAACAACTTTCCCCACTCATGGTATGAATTGAGTGTAACCAACAAACAAAGTCAACACACGGTCGCATATAACACACCTCCTGCTCATTAGACTTTGTGGACATTGTAAAACACGTTCAAGCACAATATATAACTAACAATTACACACATATAAATCCATTACTGTACATGATGGGTAATGTGCTAAATACTCTGTTTTTGACTGTATTTTTACAAATTAGGAAAACTTATCTCTTCAATTTGGTATTAAATTAAAATGCAGACTCAAAGCATTGCGATTACAGATCTTGTGTAAAAACAGCTGTTTAAAGGTGATCACCGATCACTGAAACAGCACACGTAGTTTTAACAAATAATTAAAAAAAACAACTGAAGTTAGTGTAGGGATTTCGATATCAAACTTATTAAGATGCTTATTGGATTACATTACACATACATTTTAGTACCTATATAAGTACACTAACTTCAGAACTGTATAAGTATATATATATATGGTATATACATTGTGTGTGTATATACATACTCACACACGCACACGCACACGCACACACACACACATATATATGTATATATATGTGTGTGTGTGTGTGTGTGTATATACACGCATATACATATACACACATATATGTGTGTATATATATATATATACACATACATGTATGTATGTATGTATATATATATATATATATATATGTATATATATATATATATATATATATACATATATGTATATATACAGTATATACATACACACCCATAAGTGTGTATATGTGTGTTTATATAGTATATAATTATATATATAGTCGTAGACCCATAGTTATTATACTGTACTTATGACTGTATATATTTATATATATATATATATATATCATTCCATCCATCCATCCATCCACCTTTTTCTACCGCTTATTCCCTTCGGGGTCACGGGGGCGCTGGAGCCTATCTCAGCTACAATCGGGCGGAAGGCGGGGTACACCCTGGACAAGTCGCCACCTCATCGCAGGGCTATATATATATATATATATATATATATGTATGTATGTGTGTGTGTGTATATATTAGGGGCGTGGGAAAAAATCGATTCGAATCGCGATTCTCAAGTTGTGCAATTCAGAATCGATTCTCATTTTTAAAAAATCAATTTTTTTTTTTTTTTTTTAATTAATCAATCCAACAAAATAATACACAGCAATACCATAACAATGCAATCCAATTACAAAACCAAACCCGACCCAGCAACACTCAGAACTGCAATAAACAGAGCAATTGATAGGAGACACAAACGCGACACAGAACAAACCATAAATAGTGAAACAAAAATGAATATTATCAACAACAGTATCAATATTAGTTACAATTTCAACAAAGCAGTGATTAAAAATCCCTCATTGACATTATCATTAGAAATTTATAAAAAAATAAAAAAATGAACAATAGTGTCACAGTGGCTTACACTTGCATCGCATCTCATAAGCTTGACAACACACTGTGTCCAATATTTTCACAAAGATAAAATAAGTCATATTTTTGGTTCATTTAATAGTCAAAACAAATTTACATTATTGCAATCAGTTGATAAAACATTGTCCTTTACAATTATAAAAGCTTTTTACAAAAATCTACTACTCTGCTTGCATGTCAGCAGACTGGGGTAGATCCTGCTGAAATCCTATGTATTAAATGAATAGAGAATCGTTTTGAATCGGGAAAAAAAATCGTTTTTGAATCGAGAATCGTGTTGAATTGAAAAAAAAATCGATTTAGAATCGAATCGTGACCCCAAGAATCGATATTGAATCGAATCGTGGGACACCCAAAGATTCACAGCCCTAGTATATATATGTATGTGTATTTATATTTCTATATGTGTATATATATATATATATATATATATATTATATATATGCGTATATATATGTGTGTGTATATACATATGTGTATATATGTATACAATATATTAATATAATATCTATAAATGTAAAAATATATATGTATAGGCTCTATGTGTGTATTTATATTGTTACCTTATGAGGGAACTCTCCTGAAGGAATCAATAAAGTACTATCTATCTATCTACATGCAGTCGGCTTTTGGCCCAATGCTGCCCCCTAGTCAAAAAGTTTGGACACCCCTGGCTTAAAGGTTCTGCTGTCATCGTCACACTTCTCTTTATCACTGGGACTCTTCACAGGACACACTTATAAATAAATGATAAATGGGTTATACTTGTATAGCGCTTTTCTACCTTCAAGGTACTCAACGCGCTAGTGATGTAAAATCTTTGGTTTACAAATTGTGCAACCTTTGCAGGTTTCACTCTGTAGGAATGTCACATGTAAAACGGGGAAGTCTATTTGATTATTTATTTTTGAATGTGTGCTGTGAAGATAATAAGCATTTCATTCAAGACTGATCATGTGGCTGCATTTTCTAAGCAAAATATAAACGTCACCATTCATAAACTGACAGACATTAAGCCATAGAAACTCACAGAGGCTCTAAATGGGGGTGGAGGGGATTTTTCTCCCAATATTTAAACTCTCGTCCGTAGAGTCGAACAAGCTGTCAAGGATTCACTGCTGCCAACACACGGGAATGTCATACTGCAGGAACTTAGTTGGTTGCTGGCTGTGTTTTTTACAAGCACTAATCACATTGGACACGCATGTTCTGAACACAGGAAGCGTGACATTCCTCATTTCACTGCAACATCCTTAAGCTTTGTGGTTTGTTTTTTTTTACCTTCTTTGTCATCGTGTCTTTTGTGTTTATGCGTCTGTTTGCTCGTTTGATAGACAAATGAATGTGAAAAGTGGATGCTTGGCCTTGTTTCTGTGTTTTTGTGATCAGTCCGTTCTTGATTATTACGTTGGTTGCTCATCTTTCTAACTGTGCACAAGTCACTGAATTTGCAGAGTTATTACACTTCTTTTGATACACACTGTTTCCATTGCTTTGCCGTTATTTACATTTAGTCTTAATGTCCTGAAGATTAGCTGTGCTGGACTGTTACCACTATAAGTCCAAATCATACAAACAGGCCAAAGCCTCCTGTCTGGCACAGGTGGTGCTGAGCAGCAGCACTGCAGCTAAGATGCTAACACCACACTAATCTTGGTGTGTTTTAGGAACCTAACACACACACACACACACACACACACACACACACACACACACACACACACACACACACACACACACACACACACACACACACACACACACACACACACACACACACACACACACACACACACACACACGTGCACACCAATGCAGGGAGTTACTATCGGTAGAGGCAGACACCATGCTCCAGGGAGCCAGCACCATCTACTGGATTGTAGTGGTACTGCAATTCCTGTGCACCTCAGGAATGATGGTCTATAGAAGGGAGAGGGTAAAAAATGCTTGGAATAATTATGTTTTTCTTATTTTTGTTTATTTTGGGGTGTTAAAATTGTTTGTTTGTGTGTGCTTGCATCCCTCTGTACCAGTTGGGGGGGCAAAGGGGCACCAGGGCGCTGCATCCTTCCAGCAACAGCGTACCAGGAGGTGCAGCCTGTGTGCAGCTGGCTGGGTGAAATCTCTTTAGGGCCCCCGAGGGATGACCAAGCTCCCGTGGGGTTTGCACTCAATCTGGCCACCCTGTGACCCACCTTTCTCGTTCCAAGCCCGCCCGTGCCACATGCGTGCCATCCACACTTGTAACTATAACTACGAACGTACCTCTGAATGGCAATGAGAATGTTGTCGTTCAGCCACATTTGAAAGCTAACACACATTTGTGTCATCACGGATGGCGAATGCATTTAAAGCCGTCACTTACACCAGGCCCGATGTGCTAATGAGACTAATGCACTCTAAGTGGATTTGCTTTGAACAGTCAGGATTCGCCTTAAGATGTCTGAGCAGACTGGAGTTAGCACTGCTGGGGTAAAAGGGGGGTGGGGTGGGGGTTGGGGTCAGGCACACAGTCTAAACACGAACACATGCGATGGAATAGACGGTGCTTCATCCACAGCACATGTCCAATGTGTACCTTAAGCATCTTATGTCACATTTATTGTGCAATCCCCCACTTTTTAATCTTCTGTGTTGCCTCACACTCTCCTCCCCTTTTGCTTCACTTCCTTTTCCCTTTGTTTACCTGCATCCCGTTTAGCCTTGCACTTCCTCTTAATGCTGTGTGTTTATGCCCACAGATCAGTATGACGTTCAAGTTACTTGTTAGGAATTCTCACAGACATACAGTACGCCCCTGAATGGAAATGTACAATTATCATTACCTTAGCAGATAATAGTGTAAGTTAAAGCATCAAAATGCAAAAAGAAGAGACAACCTTTTTTTTTACAATTTACTTAAGACTGTGTTTAAACTCAAACAGTCTGTGTTCATGGTGTTATCAAAAGTTTAGGCTCATAATCCTAAAATTTCAAAATGTACGCTAAAATGTGCCTTCTAGACATCAGACATTCATGTTGTCATGACCTACTGATGACAAAGGCAAAACGGCTTTCCGTCTTTAAACATGGCAGGCCTCTTTCTGCCAAGGTTGGACGTAGAAAGTGATTTTTCAATTTTCTCGAAGATCATGGGACAGAAAAGTCTGTAGGTTAAAGGGGACCTATGATGACTTTTTCCTTTTCTGACTTAGAAATGTTGCTACAATGTTGGATACTGGTGTTAAACAATGCCAAAGCGTCAAATCATAAGGTTTTGGGTGCCTCTGTTTGCGGGGTTTTGCAGTCTGGCTACTAAAGGTGGGGTAAATAATCGATTTTTAGATTCATCGAAATTTAGACATGGACGATTATAAAATCGATTAGTAAATTTCGATAATCTATTTATTTATTGTAAATTAAGTAATGCAGACAGTTCTAAAAATTGACTGACTGCAGCGAGCCACCTCACCGAGAGATCCGACCAGCTCCTTAACTATCACTTATGTTCCAGTTTTGCACACATTTTCATCAATTTAATAAATGTGATGGGAATTAATTGAACTGTTTTTTTATTACAAATGCACTGTTTTGTAAAATTGCAAGTGGTAAACGCTTATTTAATGAAACAAAAACAATTGTAAAACTGCATTAATACACATAAATAAAAGATGTATCACTAATCGAGTATTAATCGGATCGTAGCTCCTGAATTGTAATTGTAATCAAATCGTGAGGTGCCCAAAGATTTCCACCTCTACTGGCTACATATGTACTTATTTAGACATTAGGTCAAGCTCTCAGCCAGAGAGGGGGTGGAGCTTCCATCCATCCATCCATTTTCTACTGCTTATTCCCTTCGGGGTCGCGGGGGACGCCGGAGCCTAATTGTTTCCAAACGGTGCCTGTAAAACGGGTGATCAAACTGAAGTCATCGTCATGGACCCACTAGCTGCGGAAGATAACTCTCTAATCAACTAAACAGATTCAATAATTCCACGGTGACGTTTTGGTGAATTTACTGAGGAATTTGTGAAACTGAAACAATCCAAAAAAGAATTAAATTGTAAGTTAATACAGACTTTTGTAAAAATGTTAGTGTATTAGCTAATGCTAAGGACTCTTTGTTTGGTTACATTACGATAACACGTACAAATATGCATGAAAACACTACTATTTAACATGACGGCTTAGTAAGTATGAATTGTTTTAGTTATACTGTAAAACTTACGAACGTTTCTAGGAGTGATGAATGAAGAAACCATACGAGTAGAAACGCTATGGACCACTAGTAGACAAAACGGCACATGTACTTCCGGTTCACAGCACTAAACAGAATGAAATTCTGTAGACGTTCAACCTGCAGTCAGCGAAGTCTTCCAAAAGATGGCACCATAGCACAAACAATAACACACTTTTTCAGTGTCTCTGTCAGTGTTTTATGAAAACTATTTGTTGAATAAACAACATTATGGTCGTTGGCGATAAAAAATCTGCGTAGGACAAAAGTACCGGCTTATGGTCCTAAAATACGGTATTGGGTATAATAATTGTAAGTAACCTTTTCAAAACACGTTATAAGATACAAAACATATTTTTGGTTGCTGACGCATAAAGTAAATGTGCAGCAAGTAAGCATGGAAATAGCCTAAAAACGTACCAGTACTTAAAAAAATTTATTAAAAAATTTAGATTTTTGAAAATTAGCTAAATAAGAATCATGATTTGAATGTAAATACATTTTTTTAGCACCATTATAACGTATTATGTTCATCTAATGGTGGCGTATGCATAATAGCAGACGTGCAACATGCTGTGACATAAATGCTGGTAAAAGCAGCTTTTTTTAATGCAAAGTCCGAATCGACCGGCAAGTCTGCTGGTGTACCTAATGTTGTGAAAGGGTGAATCTATATAATGTTTATAACGTTTATTTTTTACCTTGTCTGGAAGAAAAAGTATTGGTGACGTCTTCAACATGTATATTTAAACAACTGGAGACCACCCTCTGTTGCAGCCTTCATCCGCCTTCAGTGCCGTTGTGACATGCAGTGTCCTCCTCTGCCACTTCCACCGTTGAGGTCTTATATACAATGATTTGCAAATCCTTTTCAACCCATATTCAATTAAATGCACTACAAAGACAAGATATTTGATGTTCAAACTCATAAACGTTATTTTTTTTTTGCAAATAATAATTAACTTAGAATTTCATGGCTGCAACATATGCCAAAGTAGTTGGGAAAGGGCATGTTCACCACTGTGTTACATGGCCTTTCCTTTTAACAACACTCCGTAAACGTTTGGGAACTGAGGAGACACATTTTTTAAGCTTCTCAGGTGGAATTCTTTCCCATTCTTGCTTGATGTACATCTTAAATTGTTCAACAGTCCAGGGGTCTCCGTTGTGGTATTTTAGGCTTCATAATGCGCCACACATTTTCAATGGGAGACAGGTCTGGACTACAGGCAGGCCAGTCTAGTACCCGCACTCTTTTACTATGAAGCCACATTGATGTAACACGTGGCTTGGCATTGTCTTGCTGAAATAAGCAGGGGCGTCCATGGTAACATTGCTTGGATGGCAACATATGTTGCTCCAAAACCTGTATGTACCATTCAGCATTAATGGAGCGTTCACAGATGTGTAAGTTACCCATGTCTTGGGCTTTTCAACTTTGCGCCTATAACAATCCGGATGGTTCTTTTCCTCTTTGGTCCGGAGGACACGACGTCCACAGTTTCCAAAAACAATTTGAAATGTGGACTCGTCAGACCACAGAACACTTTTCCACTTTGTGTCAGTCCATCTTAGATGAGCTCAGGCCCAGCGAAGCCGACAGCGTTTCTGGGTGTTGTTGATAAACGGTTTTCGCCTTGCATAGGAGAGTTTTAACTTGCACTTACAGATGTAGCGACCAACTGTAGTTACTGACAGTGGGTTTCTGAAGTGTTCCTGAGCCCATGTGGTGATATCCTTTACACACTGATGTCGCTTGTTGATGCAGTACAGCCTGAGGGATCGAAGGTCACGGGCTTAGCTGCTTACGTGCAGTGATTTCTCCAGATTCTCTGAACCCTTTGATGATATTACGGACCGTAGATGGTGAAATCCCTAAATTCCTTGCAATAGCTGGTTGAAAAAGGTTTTTCTTAAACTGTTCAACAATTTGCTCACGCATTTGTTGACAAAGTGGTGACCCTCGTCCCATTCTTGTTTGTGAATGACTGAGCATTTCATGGAGTCTACTTTTATACCCAATCATGGCACGCACCTGTTCCCAATTTGCCTGTTCACCTGTGGGATGTTCCAAATAAGTGTTTGATGAGCATTCCTCAACTTAATCAGTATTTATTGCCACCTTTCCCAACTTCTTTGTCACGTGTTGCTGGCATCAAATTCTAAAGTTAATGATTATTTGCAAAAAAAAAATTTTTTAATCAGTTTGAACATCCAATATGTTGTCTTTGTAGCATACTCAACTTAATATGGGTTGAAAATGATTTGCAAATCATTGTATTCCGTTTATTTTTACATCTAACACAATTTCCCAACTCATATGGAAACGGGGTTTGTATTATCCGGACCACAAGAAGGTGTTTTAAATGTAGATTAAAATCATCATAGGTCCCCTTTTTAAGAAAAAGTAACCTGTGCTAAGATGGAAGATTTGATAGGCTCTTCTACAAAAACACAGGGCTGATTCTTCCACCCAAGTGAAGGCCCCGAATGACACTGACTGCAGCCCAATAACTATGATTCGAATGATTTTTTTAGTAAAATATAAATACTTGCCATTTTACCCCGGTTAGGCTCGTATATGTACCCAAGTATAGATGCAGCAGTCGACACATTCCTCCATCGTGCTGCTGTGTATGTGCATGTACGTGTCAAAACCTCCCTCCAGTCCTCCTTCTCTCTCCACCATCCCTCAAGCTCCCATTGCACCCGTCACCCAGCTCCGTCTCTACGCCATCTGCATACCAGCGCCAGCCTCGGCCAAAGCATTAAATTAAATCCCTGTTCAGGCTGATTAACAAATGGCTGGTGAGCTCACATAGTTATGCAGTTATTTATTTCATTGCCGCTGTCAAAGTCCCCCCTCCCCCCGCTCGATTTTCTTCTCATGAAAACCGGCGGCAGCGGAGGTGCAGTGGCGTCCTGAAGGAGTACGAGGTGTGACGGAGGCTCAGTGGAAAGTTTGTGTGACTCCTTTCTCTTCGGCTGGCTGTAGTTCAGCTTTCATCATTTGTACCTGTCTGTTCTCCCACTCTCGCTCATTCTCTCCCGTCTCCTGTTCTGTGCGCCGAGATGAATGGTTAATCAGTCCTCTAATTGAGTGACATTTAGTCAGTGTGTTGTGCTAATTGTCCAATCAGAAAGCTTGGAACAGACACTGTCGCAGCTGATTCATCTCGAATGCAGAGGCTACAAGCTGCTACGAGACGACATGCCAGCACCTTCACATGCCTATGTAAAGTCCTGAAGTTCCGTTGACTTTTTAATACACATTTTTATTTTATCATAGCTGTCCAATGCATGACTTCATTGGATATTTCAATAAACTGATGAGAATCAAGGATTTTACTTCAACTGTGTCACTTCATGGAGGCCCAGCAACTTAAAAAACAAATATATTCAGGCACTCTTATTTTTCTTTGGTGTGGAGCTGACGAGAAGGGTGCTGTCGAAGTTGCGTAGCATCTTGGACGATGTCCTTCACCCACTCCATGACATGCTTCTCACAGAGCACTTTCAGTGCTAGACTTATCCCACCATGTTAAAGTTAAAGTTAAAGTACCAATGATTGTCACACACACATGTGTCCTCTGCATTTAAACCATCCCCTTGTTCACCACCTGGGGATGAGGGGAGCAGTGGGCAGCAGCGGTGGCCGCGCCCGGGAATCATTTTTGGTGATTTAACCCCCAATTGCAACCCTTGATGATGAGTGCCAAGCAGGGAGGTATCGGGTCCTATTTTTAAAGTCTTTGGTATGTCGGCCGGGGTTTGAACTCACAACCTAACGATCTCAGGGCGGACACTCTAACCACTAGGCCACTGAGTAGTTTGCAAAACTGAACGTCACTGAAGGACATTCCTGCCTGTGGCCATCAAATTGTTACAATGCATCACTTTAAGAGTGTATTAATCTGGACATATTTAATAAACCCCATAGCTGTGCAATATTTCCACTATATTTTTACACTTTTATGTTTAAAAATGTGCAATACCTGATTCAAGCAGCCAAACTGGTTATATCACCATGTAAATATTGTGTATATTGCACTTATCATAGTAGTCCTACTTGGTACTTTTTGTTTATTGTATTGCTAATTTTATTATCCTTTCTTTTTTTTCCTAATTACTGTATACATGAATAGCAGGGGATTAATGAAGTATTTCTGATTCCTATAATTTTTGAACATGCTAACTAAACTAACTTCACTTTTGTCAAATCCAAAATAAATTACTTTGGAATTTCTACAAAGTCTACATCTGGGGTAAGCAGAACTATTACTGTCTCTGAGGAGAGGCTCACTGTGCCACACTTGGTAAATGCCTTATCAAGACCCATACCCCACTTCTCCACTGAATGTTTTTGTGGAAATCTCCCCCGTACAAGAAAAATAACAGGGTAATTGAGTGAAAATGTTACATTAGAATCAGGGGTGTCAAACTCATTTTCATTGAGGGCCACATGGCAGTTATGGTTGTAACAGTGAATAACATCCATCATCCATCCATTTCCTACCGCTTATTCCCTTCGGGGTTGCGGGGGGCGCTGGAGCCTATCTCAGCTACAATCGGGCGGAAGGCGGGGTACACCCTGGACAAGTCACCACCTCATCGCAGGGCCAACACAGATAGACAGACAACATTCACACTCACATTCACACACTAGGGCCAATTTAGTGTTGCCAATCAACCTATCCCCAGGTGCATGTCTTTGGTGGTGGGAGGAAGCCGGAGTACCCGGAGGGAACCCACGCAGTCATGGGGAGAACATGCAAACTCCACAAATATGACTATATATACAGTTTTTTAATTTATTATATTTTTTATGTACACTATAAAAATAAAAAAAATCTGTATATTTCACATTTTGGTGTTTTTTACAGCATATCAGTGACAATGAAAAAACTCTACCATAGTTTTTACTATAAAATCTGTTGTTGTTAAATGGAAAAACGATACCACAGTTTTGTTTTTATATAGGGTTACATTTTGGCAGTTTTTTACTATGAAAATCAATTTACAGTGCAATGGATAACTTGCTTCAAAATCATGGGTCAAGGCGATATTTAGGTACTTTTTGGATGTTAACTTAAAGAAATCAAGTTTAAAAGATATGAAATTGCTTGCAGTACATTTTATTCTGTCAAAATGGAAAGTAAGAAAAGACGCATATTATTTCCAGACTTTCGCGGGCAACATAAAATAATGTGGCGGGCCAGATCTGGCCCCCGGGCTTTGAGTTTGACACCTGTGCACTAGATGGACAAGTGCTGCAAAACTATTTCAACATGTTGTCTTTTTTCTTGAGCCAATTAAGTCTTGAAAGACTGTGCAAAAAAAAATGTATTTTTCTTCTCTTCATCCTCCTGCTTCTTGGATCCTTCAGATCACATCACTCTCTTCCATCACGGATCTCCCGCTGTTCGAAGAAACAAAAGACTCCTGTTGTCTGCAGCGACGTATAGTTTAGTATTGACTAATTGGTCTTACGGGAAAAGGACGTTGTGCATAAAACTAAATGAAACTAAAGAGAGAGAGAGAGAGAGAGAGAGAGAGAGAGAGAGAGAGAGAGAGAGAGAGAGAGAGAGAGAGAGAGAGAGAGAGAGAGAGAGAGAGAGAGAGAGAGAGAGAGAGAGAGAGAGAGAGAGAGAGAGAGAGAGAGAGAGAGAGAGAGAGAGAGAGAGAGAGAGAGAGAGAGAGAGAGAGAGAGAGAGAAATGGTGTGGGAAGGAAACCGGCTGTTGTCTTTTTCTGCAGCGGTCCAAACGGGAGACATGTGGCTCCCCAGACAAGCTGTCCAGAGAGGGAGAGCTCGCTGGACTCGTTACAGGTCGGGCCAAGATGGGATTGCTCGACAGAACACCATTGGATCGACTCCGCTTAGCTCGTGCTTCCGTTGGTTTGGAAGCTGAGCGCGGACAACTGTCCATCTCCGCTCGCCGTCTGTGCCACCCCTGGCTGCCCCCACCAGCCCTCAGTAGACACGCACACACCCACCCACATGCGCAAATACACACTTGCCTCTCGGTGCGGGCCAGAAGCATTGCTAAAATGTTTCTGTTGTGCTGGACAGCTGAGCGATGAAGTGGCCAGCTAACAGGCGTTCTTGCTCGGACACTTTATCTTGAAAGTGACTCAGAGAAATGACTGGACTTGGACCAGCTCGCCACTCAGCACTGCCAGTTGTATTATAGTTTTTAACACTTTAACTTTTCTCCTCATGCATTTTATCTTTTTTCTCCTATCTTGTTTGATGTTCATGTAGGTATTTTAGGCCACAAGAACACTTTCTTGTCATTAATGCTTTAGCTCTACACAGCTGGTAATAGATACTGCTTATGTGTTATTTTGTATTGCTTTGAGAGACTCCAATACATGTGATATAGTTTTATAATCATAAGACAAATGCTCAATGACTTTGGGCAATTTGGGCACACAATTTTAAAAAGGAATGCAAAACTAGGGCTGTGTGATATGGCAAAAAAATAATCACAATTATTTTTTTTTATATCATCTAATCTCTATTTTTTTAATATTGTTTTTAACATGCCAGTTTTGAAGCATATGTACTAAAAACCAAATAAACCAGGGATTAGTTGAACATTTTATTAATATACCGTGTAAACCACAATGCAAATAAATCAAATTAAAAATAAGGAAAGAAAAAGCACAGTAACATAACAATGTACCAATAAGCAAAAAAGTCAATCAATGTACTGGTATGATCCAGTTTAAGAAACTGTTTTGGCTTTAAAGTGTGTACCGAGTATAAAGAAAAAAAAATCCTGATAAACATTTTGGGATCATCTTATTCATCTCATTTCGTGAAGGATAATTTACATAAATATTTATTCACAAGAACTTTAATATTTATTATTGATGCATTTAATTTGTGTTACAATTTGAGGACGGGCAGTGAACACACTTTTAGTGGAAAAGGGGGAGGATTAAATATATTCTGCTCTTTCCAATTCCTTTATAGACATGTAATGAGAAACTAGAGAAATGCTATGTTCCATATTGTAATTGTATGCATATTCAAAATGAACTTAAACCATAACTATAAATGCTTAGAGTTTCAAGTAAAAGAAAGCACACATAAGGATGCATCAGTTATTATTTCAACACTCGTGGTCCAACTATAATATATATAACCTGTCAAGTTATTAACTTACTAATGAATATCGATGATTGCTTCCACAATTGGCAAGCCTTAGCGTTAGGTGTGTTTCATATAGCTTTTGGATGGCAATTAGTCATCATATTTGCAAAAAATATGTATCACCTGACACATAGAAGTCATTTGGAAACTGTTGGGCTCTGTATTTTGGCGTTAATTCTGTAGTTTGAGGTGGCCGCTTGTCCCGGGGGCACATAGATGGCCTGAGAGGGGTGCAGTGCTGCCCCCTGGCTTGATTCCGTCCATGATTCCGTTGATCGGGCCTTAGATAATTCCAGGCTATGGATGACATTTATTTTGATGCCCTCAGCTGCACATTTAGCTCCAAGTTCGGTCATTCCTTTAATTCTATGATTTTATTTACTTCTGAGTACCTTGTAACCGGAAATAGGGCAGTAAAAGATAGATTCCAATTGACTGTTGTCACGAACATTTCTGCCATGTTTGATCCAGCTAATATATGCTCACAGCTGATAACCACAATCAACCTAAAATGTATCACGATCATCGATCGTAATCATATAATCGCCCAGGCCTTTGCGAAACTCTTTTTAAATTTGGCAAAGACTACGTTTACACTACAGACCAAAGTGGCATACATCAGATTTTTTCTAAATCACATTTGTTTTCCAGCTGACTGTAAAATATGATACTGATCAGACTCCATTAAAAACACGCACAGGCCCCAATGTGGCCCCTCGACATCACTTGCATGTTGTGCAGTTCGATAAAGTTAAAAAAAAGAAAGTTGACTTGACCGCATTCCGGTAATGAACAAGGAAGTCGCTTCTTCTACTACTACAAAATAAAATAAAAGTCGTCACACCTTAAAACTTTGTGTTTTTTATGTGAAAATAATATAAAGTATGAATGGATATATATAGTGTACTATACTTGGGAGGGGTCTATTCTTTTTATGGCTGTTAATCAGCGTCCTCTACTTTACTTTTCAACTCACTTACGTAAACAACTTACACAATGTATGTAACATGTAAGCTAATACGCCAGAGCATACCCGTCCATTCTGGTCCATCAACAATTGCTATGTCTTTGGAATTAAATTATATAATGTATATATCTTCATATATTACATGTAGCTTATTTTTTGCGCACTATTGACTTGTAGTGATGCACCGAAAATTCATCCGCCGGAAAAATACTTTGCTCACCGAAACCGGATGTTGTGATGACGTATCCACTTCCACTGGCGGGTCGCGTCTTTTCCTGTGCACACAAATGAGGTAGTTTGCCCAAAGATTATGTAAAAGTCACAATCCGGTTGCATTCAGGTCGCATTTCCGATTACACTGCAGTCACATTTTTAAAAATGGGATTCCAATCCGATTCAGACTACCTCCTGATGTGGCCTGTATCTGATGCAAAAATATCACATTTGAAGCACTTTGGAGCATTTAGACTGGCAAAAAAATACCTGATCTGTCACTTGGGGGCAAGAAAAATCAGATTTGGTGTGTAGTATAAACGGTGCCAAAGAGTTATGGTAAATGGGTTATACTTGTATAGTGCTTTTCTACCTTCAAGGTACTCAAAGCGCTTTGACACTATTTCCACATTCACCCATTCACACACTGATGGTGGGAGCTGCCATGCAAGGCCCTACCACGACCCATCAGGAGCAAGGGTGAAGTGTCTTGCTCAAGGACACAGCGGACGTTACGAGGTTGGTAGAAGGTGGGGATCGAACCAGGAACGGTCCCCACAGTTCTAGTTGCCAAGTCTGCCCGTGGCCCTGCTTTTGCTTGATGGCAGCTATGTTTTTCCAAACAATTTTGCTTAAATTTTACAGACAGGTTCTTATCAGTCAACTAAAGATGTGTACCAGATTTGGTAGTGTTTCGGCCAAACACCCCAAAGTTACAGCAGGTTATTTCCAGAGTGCGTTGAGTTGTAGTGTGAAAAAATCTTCAAGTCCAGCCAACTTAGGAGAGTTTTATAACAGTGCCACCATGAGAAAAAGCATGTTTTGACAGATTTTCACCTTTTTGTTTGCAGGAGCAGAAGACTTGACTATATAAAAACTGCAAAATCTCATTTCCTCTTTTATAGTACAGCATTATTTCAATCATACATAGCAATGATCACACCTTTCCTTCCCCATCCCTTTTCCACCCCCTTCATTGTTCTGTTTATCAGCAGCAAGCCATCCAAAGAATATGCTTTGCCTCTGTGAGGACAGGAGGAGGAAATGTGTGTGGGGGGATTGAGTGGGTGGAGTTGTTAAAAAGAAGAGAAATAAAGACTGAGAGGGGGGAAACGTGTGATTTTTAGTAATCACAACCATGCCTTGGCACCCAACTGCACTTCCTTATCTGTGTGGTGGCTCAAATCAGCTGCTCCGCGAGCAAACACACACACATACATACACACCTCCACAGTCGACAGGACTCCAAGGTACCGGCAGGGCCTGCAGTCACATGGTCCCTTCGGCGGAGCAGGTGTTTTTTCCGCGACGTGCTAACGAGCGCGGCCTGCTGTCATTCCAGCTTTAAATGGATGTCACAAATAGAAGGCGCACATACACACGTTGCCTATTCTCCTCTCGTGGTGAATTACCCCGAAAAAGGTGATCAGAACTGTTACCCACATTTGTGTGTGTGTGTTGTGCACAGATGCCATTTGTCTATTTCCACCAGGCGTATGCTGGAGGAATGGTTAATTAAAAATGGGTTGAAGTAGAGAACATTTGTGTCCTTCTGTGTTCTTGTTTTATATTTCTGTTTGAGAAGAGTTAGTGGAATGTTTACACAGCTCCTGGCACTTGAAAGTGTTAAGATGAGTGTCACTTTTCTGTTGTTGTTTTTCATCACAACGTAGCTGCCTACTTAGTACTCGCCGTTCTTGTCCAAATGTGTTTGCAGTGAGTGATATCAGCCCGAAAATGTTTGGCACTGGCATAATCCTGCGGCGGGTCATCGGAAAAAACTGCGGTGCCACCTCCGTGCCAGCTTTGACACCAACTGGGCAGCAGATGTTTTTTGGGTTTTTTTGACCTCCGACAAGGGTTATTCCACATGTAATCCTATTTCATTTTACCTCAATTCCAGCTTCCAAATAGTGTGTGTCGAGCCTGAGAGGGGTCAGGACCTCGACACCTGCCCATGTATCAACCAGATGATACTCCTGGCATGGTCAGTTTGAGTTGAGCGCTTGTAAACATGTTTTTGTCATATTTTACATGATAATCCGATCGGAATCTGGCAGGCGGGAGATACACACACATACAGTGTGTGTGTACACTACAGTGTTGTTGTGTGATGAAGGGTTCTTCGACAGACAAGTGCCACAGCGGAGTGTCGAGGGAGTCAGATCTGCATTCACAGTCTTTCATCATTATAATGTAAGACACATTGGAGATAAACTTACCTGTTTTTGTGTCTCCAGGTGAATACATAAAGAACTGGCGGCCACGTTACTTCCTGCTAAAGACGGACGGCTCTTTCATCGGCTACAAGGAGAAACCTCAGGACGCCGACCTTCCCTACCCGCTGAATAACTTCTCTGTAGCAAGTATGTGCCCGTCGTCCACATCCCATTTCTTACGTTCAAATGTCGTCTATTTTCTCAAAGTTGTATAGAATAAGTAGAAACATTTCAGGGTTTCCCCCAGATTGCCAACATACCTGTGGCGGTATGGGCGTGTCGGGTGTGTGGTCAACATGACATCATATATTTTGCATATATGATGCATATATTTTTCTTTAAAAAAGGCTAAATGTGTACATACATTTTAAAACAAATGTGGTATTATTGATTAGTATTAACATATGTTTTTTCATATATTATATTGTTTTGCTCTATTTTTCAATTGTTGCTGCTTATTGTACATTGTACTTTGTTGAGAATTTTTCAGGTTTCTAAAGACTTCTCAAATCCTTCTAGTGACTTTTTTTTCCCTTATCAAAAATGACTAGCAGTAAATCTAGCATCTTTTTCTGGTGTTATATTTGCACATTGCACATTTTTTTAGATCGCTGTCCGCATGTAAACCTCAGATATATTAAAGTATGTCCACATCGCAGACCTGCTGCCTCCGCTCCAGACAATCACGTAATATATATATATACTGTGTGTATATATATATATATATATATATATATATATATATATATATATATATATATGTGTATGTGTGTGTGTATATATATATGTATATATATGTGTATATATATATATATATATATGTATATATATATATATATGTGTATATATATATATATGTGTGTGTATATATATATATATATGTATATATATATATACACATATATATATATACACATATATATATATACACATATATATATACACACACATATATATATACACACACACACATATATATATATATATATGTGTGTATATGTGTATATATATATATGTGTATATATATATATGTGTTTATATATATGTGTATATATATATATATGTGTGTATATGTGTATATATATATGTGTTTATATATATGTGTATATATATATATATATATATATATATATATATATATATATATGCATATATATATATGCATATATATATATGCATATATATACATTAGGGCTGCAACTAACGATTAATTTGATAATCGATTAATCTGTCGATTATTACTTCGATTAATCGATTAATAATCGGATAAAAGAGACAAACTACATTTCTATCCTATCCAGTATTTTATTGAAAAAAAACAGCATACTGGCACCATACTTTTTTTGATTATTGTTTCTCAGCTGTTTGTAAATGTTGCAGTTTATAAATAAAGGTTTATTTTAAAAAATTAAAATAAAAAAAAAAACAAAAAAAACATTAATTAAAAAAAAAATTAAAATAAAAACTCTGCGCATAGCATAGATCCAACGAATCGATGACTAAATTAATCGGCAACTATTTTAACAATCGATTTTAATCGATTTAATCGATTAGTTGTTGCAGCCCTAATATACATATATGCATATATATTGAATCCTAAGAAATAGCGATTGTTGAAGGATCGGAAATAACGTGTACACTTTGGCGCAGTTGCGTACATGTTACATACATTGCGTAAGTTGTTTACATAAGTGAGTTGAAAAATAAATGTAACATACAGTAGATGCACGCTGTTGTCTCTAATTAACAGCCATAAAAAGATAAGAACCACCAATATATATTACACCTTATACAGTATATACTGTACATTCATACATGGTATAAAGTACTTTCTATTCTATTCTATTACTTTCATTTGTTTTCATGGTTTTTATTTTTATTTTTAAATGCAGAATTTCCCCCACATGTATTTAAACAGGTGGGTGCTACAGTCAAATGGTACACAGTTTACGCCATTTCATCGGTGTGCCTTACAGATGATTCGGTAATGAAGCATTAGTCAGTAATTCACGTGTTTGCACCTGACTAACAAGCTCCACAGCTTCTTTGACATGTGCAATTAACCAGCTAATGAGTTACTGTAGCAGGATTCCTTTGAAATCCTCTCACTCTTGGCACAACCAGCCATGCCTCTCATTGTTCAAACTGCAAATGCAGAGGATCACAACCACTGTTGTAGGGCTGGACAATTAATGGAACGATTTCGATTCCCGCTTCTTATGATCATGAAAATATTATAATCGGAAAAAACCCCCAAAAAACATAAATTGGCCGTGTTACATACATGCAAAGTCCTGCGAAACGTATGAGTGAAAACAAAACCACGTCTACTAGAAGATTGGGATATCATCTCACCCTGGTTACTAATTTTTATTTGATACAGACTAGAGCTAGTATACCTAATAAATCACTAAACTCAACAAAAAAAGTTATGCATTTACGCGTTGTCACAGAATTGGCCAATAAAACGAAAATCATTGTTATTTGGCATAAATGCGAAATTAAATTATGTCATTGTAAGGCCGAGGGACATTTGTTTGGGAAAACAATGTCTTCGGTACTGCTCATTCATTCATCCCCGAAACACGTCTTGAACTAAACAATGTGGAGACGGCCTCTTGAAACAGTGGCTAAAATGCGAAGCTGAAGCTTACAAGAACAATCTAGCCACCCACAACCCATCTCAACTGCTTGTGTTGTTGTGAACGACATCATCGATGTACAATCAATGTAAAAACAGGACAGAAGTCACAACTCGAGAGGCTTTCTCTCTCTCTTGTTTTTAAACAGCCTCAAGGCGTCTCCTTACTCAAAGCAGCAGCACACACTCTATGGTGGTAAAATAAGAGTAAAAGGTGAAAAACGGATTGTAAAAATGTTTTAAAGAGAACAATGTAATTTTGTTGTTTTATCATATCCCTATTGTTGATTTTTTTAATTGTAGTTTCTATTATTAATATTTTACTTGTTATTTATTCGTTACTAATTTATATCTGTTCTTTGAAATTATACTTGGTGTCCCAGAAATCTTGGGCACATTTTGACATTGAATATATCTCGAAATCTATTAAGGGTATAAAAACGCATCTGATATATTCTGAAAGCTTGCAATCCCAGATTTTTCATGGAATGTTCAAAGATGTTCAATGTGAGCACTGTTGGTCACACGGCACACTTCAGTTCATCCACGTCTTTTGGAAGGGGAGGCACATAGATCAGCCATTAGCATTACAAAAAACTTAATGAATTTATTTTTAAAATGGTACCAGTTTCATCTTACTACCATTCATAGTTCAGTGCCCAAGAGTTCTGGAACACCCTGTATTTAAAGTTGAGTTTTGGTGGTACAATAAATGCTCATGTTTTCAAATTAATGAATAATTTTGTTATTAATCGTTAGTTCAATATTATTAAAAAATAATCATGATTATTATTTTTTGTCATAATCGTCCAGCCCTACACTGTTATCAATGTGTGTTTTATTGTAAACTGGTCATGGTGTCAGCACAGAGGCGCTTTTAGTTTGATTACTGCCCATGATTATGACGGATTAAACATTTTCAGAGTCTATAATGCGGCATATGTCTCTTGATAAATAAATAAGCGCACGCTGGTGTATTGTCTTTGTTGTTTATAGGTTTTTACTCAACATAATCTGATAGGTGCTAAACGAGTGTTTCGCCTCATGGTAGACAACCTCAGGCAGATGACTGTATAGGAATGATAGTTTTAGGACAAGTCATCACCATAAAATGCACTTTGTGAACTGTTTGGTTATCGTGTACATCACTTAAAGGTCCCTTATTTGGAAAAGTGACTTTTTTATTATAGTAACAAACATCCCTAGAGTCCCTAAAGCGGGCGTCAGTAACCCTTGGCTTCCAAGTCTTATGCAGGTTTGTTGTGGCTCCCTTCCAAGCATTTTTGAAGAGAGTTCTGTTTGTGAAGTTATGAATGTGTACAGACTGAGTCCTGACTAGTGACTGGATTAGCAAGGAAAAGGGAGGGGGAGCCAGTGTGCATGTGTAGTGAGAGACATCAGCTTTTTGAGTGAGCGTCTCACGTGGTAAGCTAATCATGAATATACAGCGGCGCCCCGGTATATGAGTTTAATTGGTTCTGTGACGCAACTCATACCCTGAAAATGTTCTATTGTGAAACACTGTCCGCATTGAAATTAATAAAAATCAATTTAATTTGAGCTTGGACCCCTTAAAACAGCACAATTATATTGTGAGATGCCTTTTAAAAAGATAAACAAATGTGTAGATATTACATTTGTATCGAAAACAATACATTTTTTAAAGATAAATGTTTGTTGTTTAGATAATATTTTACCGTCTTTGGCTGGCGTTATCGTAGAATGATGCATACTAGCGCTACACCTTGCACTTCTTCGCCAGTGTCATGTTGTTTTAATGAGTTCCTTTTTTAATTCAATTAATGTCATCTGCTTCTTTTTCTCAGCACTTTCCTTCTCACTCACTTTCTCCCTTTCCACAAAATTATGTCTGGCTAACTATAGCTAACAAGGAGTCGAGTGAGACACCGAATGTTTTGGTTGGATCTTACAGGGTTCACTGTGATATTCGCTTTCCCAACTAGCGGTGGGGAAGCTCGAAACCCAAGTTTTTGCGAACAACTACTAGCCAAGAGACAGCTCATATCCTGAGAAACTCATGAAATGGGGCACTTTTAATCCATATATATATAATTATTATATTTGGTGAGTTCAATCCCGGGCTTGGGTTCTTTCTGTGCGGAGTTTGCATGTTCGCCCGTGACTGCGTGGGTTCCCTCCGGGTACTCCGGCTTCCTCCCACCTCCAAAGACATGCACCTGGGGATAGGTTGATTGGCAACACTAAATTGGCCCTAGTGTGTGAATGTGAGTGTGAATGTTGTCTATCTGTGTTGGCCCTGTGATGAGGTGGCGATTGTCCAGGGCAGGGGTCACCAACGCGGTGCCCGCGGGCACCAGGTCGCCCGTAAGGACCAGATGAGTCGCCCGGGGGCCTGTTCTAAAAAAAAATAAATAATAATAATAATAATTTTTTTTTTTTTTTTACATTTTAAAAAAAAATTAAATCTACATAGAAAAAACACAAGATACACTTTCAATCAGTGCATCAACCCAAACAACCTCCCCCATGCACACTCGTCCACACCCACTCACACAAAAGGGGTTATTTCTTTCTGCTACCAATATTCTGGTTCCCACAACATAGACAACACATCTGCAAGGGACACAGTCCCTGAAGCACACATGATTGTATAGGCTGCTGGTCCACTAACATTTTCATTAATTACTATTTTTTTATGTATTTATTTTTATATTGTTTTACTTTCTTTTTTATCCAAGAAAATGTTTTTTATTTATTTATCTTATTTTATTTTATTTTTAAAAAAAAGGGCCTTATCTTCAACAGACCAGGTTGTCAATGAAATTAGATTTGTTTAAAGGGTTTTTTAAACCAGGCCCAGTCCAGATAATGTCCAAGTCGGACTCAGCAACACACACCTTCATTCATGTACACAGAAAAAAATTTGGGAACACAACAGATTGCATATAATTTATAAACAAAATTACATTTTCAAAATAAGCATTTATGTAGAGTCCAGATTATGTCCAGGTCACTCAAATTAGGGAACACAACAACAGATATCATATAATCTATAAACATAATTATACTTTCAAAATAAGCCTTTGAGGACTTCTCATCTTTTTTTTAATGTTTTTTGGCATCATTATCGTTTTCATCCATGTAACTTTCTAAGGTTAGAAAATACTGAATAAATGTTTTAAAGAAAATAATACTAAGTGAATATCTGTTTTTGGCCTGAAAAATAAGCATTTTACAGAGTACTATAATTAAATTGACTAAATCATGATTGTCAATGAACTCTCCTAAAATAACAGAAACCACATTAAGCTTCATAAACAAACCAATTCTTAAACACATTTTTTGAACTTCCACCCAAAACAAAGACACAATATGACAATACCAAAACAAATGCAGGGTGGATTCAGGCTCCTGACAACAAAATCGGCAATCATCTGACTCTGTCATATTCCATAATTTTAACATTTTCCCTGTGGGTAAGAAGTTATAAATCATTTTAATTTGAAAATAACGATTTTGCACATCGATAGTGGTTTTATAGATTAGTTTGAATATGGCATCCCATGGCAACGGGCAGTCAAAAAAGTCCTCCCATTTTCCATTTGTGTTGTATGAGGCAGCCTTCAAAGATTTCTTTATTAAATAAAAATTATATATTTTTCTATTTATTTTAGTTCCTTTTTGCCAACTAGAATTTCTTATTAGAGGTTTACAAACTAATAATTTAGTAGTTCCATAATTAATTATTTGTTTCCATCTTTTCCCAATTACTCCAGTTAGTTGATAAAATGAAAAGCTTGAGCAAGCATCACCATACATAGCTCTAAATTCATCATACTTCATAATTTTACCATTCTCATTGATAATATCATTGACAAAAATGATTCCTCTTTCAAACATATTTTTCCAAAAGAAAGGCTTTCCATCTATTACAATATTAGAGTTCATCCATATTAACTGCTGCAAAATATCGTCTCTTTTTTCTGGCACATAAAATTGAAAACACCACTATGAGTGGATTGTTTCCTTTATGAACCCCGCCATGTTTCCCAGCAGACTCTCTGGGAGGGGATCACTTGTAAAAAAGGATACAATTTCTTTTGATACAGTACATGTTTTTTGTCCAACAGGACATTTGTGTACCACTCAATGTTTAAATACATCTTTGGAACAATTGATGCTTTTAAAGACAAACACATAGCTTCAAGGTTGAGAAGTTTCAGGCCCCCATATTCATACTCTTTGTACAAAACCTTTCTTTTAATCTTTTCTGGTTTGCCGTTCCAGACAAAATCGAAGACCCTCCGCTCATAAATCTTAAAAAAGTTTTGTGATGGAGCTGGTAATGACAAAAACAAATAAATAAATTGAGGAATAATTAACGAGTTGGCAATAGACATTTTACCATACAAGGTTAGGGATTTCCCTTTCCATAATTGCATAATTTTGTCCAGCTTTCTTAGTCGATTATCATAATTTACTGAGCCTAGATCTTCCAGATTTTCTGGGACAACAACACCAAGTATGTTAACTGGTCCATCTGTCCACAAAACAGGCACTTTGCATTCCATTCGAAAGGACGTTCCCTTTAGATTTCCGATCCTTAACATTTTACATTTATCATAATTAAGCTTAAGGCCAGATTGCTGTGAAAATATGTCCAAAAGATTAAGAAGGTTCCGCAAACAATGAGGAAAAATCTTATCTTTGTGAATCAGCCTTTTCTGACATGAACTTCATCAAGAACAAACACAGAACACGCCTCACTGATGCACATCTGCAAGACTCACTCAGAGTTGCAGTGTCAAGTTACACATCAGAGTACAACACACTAGTTAACAGCATGCAATGCCAGGCTTCCCACTAACTGACAAAGAAACAGATAACAGATTTGGTGTCCAGTTCAAAGTGTGACATGATTTAAAAATTTGAGAGTTTACTTTTGTATTTTACATGAGTTATTATTTGTACAAACATGGTGCAAAGTAATTCATGATTTGTTAAATAATGTTAGTGGCTAGCTAGTTAAAATGGGATATTGTGATTTCACAAGACTGTCTTAAAAGTGATAATTTGAAAATGTTCAATTTGAAAAATGTGCACTTAGAGAAAATATAAAAATAAAGTGTTGCATATTGATATTTATCTGTTTCTATATATATTTATTGTGAGAAATCATTAAGATGATCAGTGTTTCCACAAAGATAAATATCATTAATTATTAATAATAACAGAGTTAAAGGTAAATTGAGCAAATTGGCTACTTCCGGCAATTTATTTAAGTGTGTATCTAACTGGTAGCCCTTCGCATTAATCAGTACCCAAGAAGTAGCCCTTGGTTTCAAAAAGGTTGGTGACCCCTGGTCCAGGGTGTACCTCGCCTTCCGCCCGAATGCAGCTGAGATAGGCTCCAGCACTCCCCGCGATCCTGAAAGGGACAAGCGGTAGAAAATGGATGGATTAATGGTTATAAATTCAACCCCTACATTGTTTACTTCCGTAACGACCTCCTTAAAGTTTTTAATCAGTCAGAAATATCAAGTAAGGCACAGATAAAATCACAAAGCGCTGTACAAAACATAGGTGAAGTAAAACAACAACAGGGGCAACATCATAAAAAGGATACAAAGTGGATTGAAAATGATAGTTAAAAGGTGCAATAACTAAAAGCTTTACTAAAAAGAGAAATGTTCTAATATTTATTTAAAGTTTCAACACAGTCAAGATCACGGAGGGACTGGTGCAAATTGTTCCAGAGTCTGGGAGCTATAGCCTGGAATGCCAGGTGTTCACAGGTTTTAAAACGAGTTTTTGGGATCTTTAGAAGACCCTGGCCTGAAAACTGCAGGCTGCGCACTGAAGAGTAGGGGCATAGCAAGTCAGTGATGTACTGAGGGGCCCCACCATGCAACGCACGGAATGTCAGGACTAAAATCTTAAACTCAATGCGGAATTTAACTGGGAGCCAATGAAGACTGGATAAAACGGGGGTGATATGGGCTGTTCTGGGTGCACCGGTCAAAAGTCTGGCAGCCGCATTTTGTACAGCTTGAAGTCTCTTTAGCGTTGACTTGTTAAAAAGATTAGAACTGCAGCTATCGAATATTTTAGTAGTCGAGTATTCTATCGAATGGCCCGATCGATTAATCGAGTAATCGAATAAATCATATTTTTGATTAATTTTTTTTTGTATTTAGTGATTTTTTATTTGTTTTGTCCATCTTCTCAGGCAAATCCTATTGTTGATGTAGATGCCCATATCGGCTGTACAAGTTTACTTTACAAAAGAGAAGTGTGGGTAACTTCTCTTGTTGTCTTATTCGTATTTTGACTTTCTTAAATGGATTTATATTATTATTTGGTGCAGCCGGGCAGGAGCAATATTTTTGCTTAATTAAGGTTTATTTATACATGTTAAGATGTGCCCTCAATTATTGCGTTTGGCCTAATTGTCTTTTATTTCCTAAACGCCTGTTTTCGTTATTGAAGGCTGACACGCACAGCTGAAGTGCGCCCGTGGTTGATTGTGCCAATTTGTGTGTGCTAATAAAAACAGGTGCGCTCACAGCCCTATGTGCTGTGTGGTGTGACCGCATAAACGAAGTTCTTGTCTCTCGTGCGTTTTTGATGATTATTATACGGTGCCGTTTAAATGGTTTTCTCCACGCAAATCCGCTGAGCTGTTTTCAACCTGCCAACAATACATAAACAATATAAAAAGACAAACCACTTAATAATGACGACGACAGTTTTAAATTGTAAGAATGCAATACAGTTTATTGCATTCTTAGCATGCAAAATAGTAATCAATGTTCATTTTGCCATCATAACATGTTTGAGATGAAAACACATGTATATAAAGTTAGTTCAAAATTAATATTCCCTGAGAAGGTTAAAATAAAACTATATTTTTAGTATCAAAAATAAAACAATAAGAACAGTTTTCATTATATCAAATATAAAAAGTGGATTAAGTAGTGCCTTTAATACTGCATTTGAAATGTGCAACCAGTGGTGAGTCACCACTAAGCAAAAACAGCGCATGCTCAGAAAAGTAGCGTCAGATTTACCGCCCGTCCGAGCACCCACTGGCAGAAATGTAGATCGGCGCCTATGCTATAGAGACTATAGTGGGTGCAAGTGCAAGCTATCCAAGTAGCATGTGGTTGCATGACTTGAATAACTTTGCACGACTACTTTCGCGTGGTTACTAATGAAAGGCTAATTGAACACGACAGCTCGGATAGCATTGTTAGTTTTCAACACCTTTTGGCGGCATTTGATGACTTCGCCGGAGTGAAAGAACACATCCTGGTTATCATAATGAATAACATTTATTTAACTAACACAACTTTTGCGTTTACATTTGATAATAAATTACACACCACGCCTCTGGATGTCCCTCAATCGGATGCTTTCTCGACAGGTGCCACAGCATGCAACTTTTATTGTGGTATGCGAGCTACACTTAGCAATGTTTGCATACGACTGCGTTTTCCTTCGATTTTAGTGTGAAGTGTTCCCACACATTAAACAACTTTAGTCGCTTCTTAATTCCCTCGTTTTGCTATGGCGAGTCTCGTTCACTGCTTTCTGCGGCGTCTGCCATTGCAAGTTATGTCGGCGAAAAAGTTTTCTAAACTCAAGCGTATTTAAAAGAGCGGTGTCGTGCAGTGCAGGGGGCGTATGATCTGTGACGTAAACACACTGTGCAATACCTAAACAGTCCGTGCGAAACGTGAGCTTTGACTACTGAACGAGACAAAATGCCGTAAAAAAAAAAGTAACTTAACGACGCATCGAAGCAGCGAAGATTCCTCGAATACATTTTGTAATCGAATTACTCGAGTTACTCGAGGTATCGTTTCAGCTCTAGAAAAGTGTGAAAAGAGAATTGCAATAGTCATTGCGAGATGAAATAAACGTGTGAATTATCATTTTGAGATCCAATTTTGACAGCAAATTTCTCACTTTAGAAATATTTCTGAGGTGATAAAAACAGTTTTTGGTCAGTTGACGACAGTGACCCTCCAAAGACATTGACTGATCAAACACAACCCCAAAGTTTCTGAGGCTAATTTTAACAGATGCACCCAGAGCACCAAGGCAGTTCTTGATCAGGGGGATCTTTTTATCGGGAGCAATTATCAGAGTTTCCGTTTTGTTTGAATTTATCTGGAGGAAATTTGAGGACAACCAGTTTTTAATACAGCATACGCACTCCAGAAAAGTGAAACTCCGAATCATTAAAGGAACATAACAGTTCAATATCATCTGCATAGAAATGATAACAAACATTTTTAAAACTACTAATCAACCTCCCAAGCGGCATCATTATACAACAAAAATAAAACAGGCCCCAAAACAGAACCCTGGGCCACACCACATGACAGGTTGGACACATTCGACATTACATCATTAAAAGCATAATTAAAAGTTATTCCATTTATATAAGAAGTAAACCACTGGAGAACTGCACCAGAAAATTCAAGCAGCTAAAATGCGCCAAACATGGATATGTGTGCAGAGCGTGTTTTGCATTTTTCCCATCATTTCTTGGATTGGATTTAAATGGGTGTAGTTTTGATTTTTTTTAATGCTGATTAGACATTTATAATATCCACAACGTTCAATGTGCATGATGTGTTATGTGTGACCATGTTTGTTAAATTTTTGTGCTGGTTGAATTTTTTTTCTGCACCATCAATCAATCAATCAATGTTTATTTATATAGCCCTAAATCACAAGTGTCTCAAAGGGCTGCACAAGCCACAACGACATCCTCGGTACAGAGCCCACATACGGGCAAGGAAAAACTCACCCCAGTGGGACGTCGGTGAATGACTATGAGAAACCTTGGAGAGGACCGCATATGTGGGTAACCCCTCCCCTCTAGGGGACACCAAAAGCAATGGATGTCGAGTGGGTCTGACATAACATTGTGAAAGTCCAGTCCACAGTTGGTCCAACACATCAGCGAGAGTCCAGTCCACAGCGGGGCCAGCAGGAAACCATCCCGAGCGGAGACGGGTCAGCAGCGCAGAGATGTCCCCAACCGATGCACAGGCTAGTGGTCCACCCGGGGTCCCGACTCTGGACAGCCAGCACTTCATTCATGGCCACCGGACCTATGCAACTCCCCCTCGCAAGGGACAGGGGAGAAGAGGAGAGAAGAAAAGAAACGGCAGATCAACTGGTCTAAAAAGGGGGGTCTATTTAAAGGCTAGATTATACAAATGAGTTTTAAGATGGGACTTAAATGCTTCTACTGAGGTAGCATCTCTAACTGTTACCGGGAGGGCATTCCAGAGTACTGGAGCCCGAATAGAAAACGCTCTATAGCCCGCAGACTTTTTTTTGGCTCTGGGAATCACTAATAAGGCGGAGTTCTTTGAACGCAGATTTCTTGTCGGGACATATGGTACAATACAATCGGCGAGATAGGCTGGAGCTAAACCGTGTAGTATTTTATACGTAAGTAGTAAAACCTTAAAGTCGCATCTTAAGTGCACAGGAAGCCAGTGCAGGTGAGCCAGTATAGGCGTAATATGATCAAACTTTCTTGTTTTTGTCAAAAGTCTTGCAGCCGCATTTTGTACCAACTGTAATCTTTTAATGCTAGACATAGGGAGACCCGAAAATAATACGTTACAGTAATCGAGACGAGACGTAACGAACGCATGAATAATGATCTCAGCGTCGCTAGTGGACAAGATGGAACGAATTTTAGCGATATTACGGAGATGAAAGAAGGCCGTTTTAGTAACACTCTTAATGTGTGACTCAAACGAGAGAGTTGGGTCGAAGATAATACCCAGATTCTTTACCGAGTCGCCTTGTGTAATTGTTTGGTTGTCAAATGTTAAGGTGGTATTATTAAATAGATGTTGGTGTCTAGCAGGACCGATAATCAGCATTTCCGTTTTCTTAGCGTTGAGTTGCAAAAAGTTAGCGGACATCCATTGTTTAATTTCATTAAGACACGCCTCCAGCTGACTACAATCTGGCGTGTTGGTCAGCTTTAGGAGCATGTAGAGTTGAGTGTCATCAGCATAACAGTGAAAGCTAACACCGTACTTGCGTATGATGTCACCCAGCGGCAGCATGTAAATACTAAAGAGTGCAGGGCCAAGAACCGAACTCTGGGGAACTCCGCACGTTACCTTGACATAGTCCGAGGTCACATTGTTATGGGAGATGCACTGCATCCTGTCAGTAAGATAAGAGTTAAACCAAGACAAGGCTAAGTCTGACATACCAATACGTGTTTTGATACGCTCTAATAAAATATTATGATCGACGGTATCGAAAGCGGCGCTAAGATCAAGAAGCAGCAACATAGATGACGCATCAGAATCCATCGTTAGCAATAGATCATTAGTCATTTTTGCGAGGGCTGTCTCCGTAGAGTGATTTGTCCTGAAACCGGATTGAAAAGGTTCACAGAGATTGTTAGTCACCAAGTGTTCATTTAGCTGCTGTGCAACAATTTTTTCGAGAATTGTTTTGCTTTAGCGGTGCTATACTATCAATAATTTCGCACAAGGCATCGTCAAAGTTGTTAGTGAGGTTATCAATAGAGCCGACATAATTTGGGAATGGTGCCATTACCGAAGGCAGTAGGTCAGCAAGAGTCATAGTTGTGGCAGCATTAATGTTGCGGCCGCTATAGCAGTTATTATTATTATTAGCTTGTTGACAATGAGTCAAAACTTCAAATTTTATAAGGTAATGATCGGACATTACTTTAGTATATGGAAGTATCATAACTTTGGAGGTGGTGACACCCCTGACAAGCACTAGATCTATTGTATTACCGTTGCGATGCGTGGGTTCATGTATTATTTGTGTAAGACCACAGCTATCAATTATGGTTTGGAGCGCCACGCACTGAGGGTCCGATGGGGTATTCATATGGATATTAAAGTCCCCCATTATGATTATATTGTCGGCGTGCGTCACTAGATCAGCAACGAACTCTGAGAATTTACTGATAAAGTCCGAATAGGGCCCAGGGGGGCGGTAGATAACAGCCAGGTCGAGAGGTAGCGGTGTGACAGACCTCATAGTAAGCACCTCGAACGATTTATATTTATTATTTAGGTTAGGGGTAAGGTTGAAATTTTCATTGTATATTAGTGCGACACCCCCTCCCCTTTTAAGAGGACGGGCAACATGCGCATTCGTATAGTTAGGAGGAGATGCCTCATTGAGCGCAAAAAATGTGTCTGGTTTGAGCCAGGTTTCGCTAAGACCAATGACGTTAAGATTGTTGTCTCTAATGACCTCATTAACTAATAACGCCTTGGGAGACAATGATCTTATGTTTAAAAAGCCCATATTATAGGTATTGGGCTGTTTTGACGAGTTTTTGTTAAGATTATCCGTAGTGGCAATATTAACAATGTTGCGTTTATTATGCGTAGTGCACTTTAAATAGTTTCGACCATATCTAGGAATTGATATGACGGGAATTTTCCGATTGTTTGCTTGGTGCTGCAATAGACTGGACTTATCATAATTTGCCACCTCAGTAGAATGCATGTCCACCTCTGACACAGACACAACAGAAAAAACATTATGTGAATTGTGTATTATTCTAAGAGAATTGCTATGCGTACATGGATTATCCAGCCTGGCGCTGGCTAGTTCTAGCTTAACTGACTCCTCACCCGGACTAACAGACATTGTAATTGCCTGTGACCGGGCTTGCTCTAGTGTAGTCAGTCAAATGAGACTTAAATAGTAGTCTATGTTTCTAGACAGGATGATGGCGCCTTCCTGGTTAGGGTGAAGGCCGTCTCTCATCAGCAAGCCTGGTTTGCCCCAGAAAGAGGGCCAGTTATCAATAAACGTTAGTCCCTGTTGCCTACAGAAGATAGGCAGCCATTTGTTAAGCGAGACTAATCTGCTATATCTCTCATCATTGCCTCTCGCAGGCAGAGGGCCAGAGACAATTACTCGATGCCTGGACATCTTTCTGGCGAGATCACAAGTCCTGGCTATGTTTCTCTTTGTAATCTCTGACTGTCTCATTCTAGTGTCATTGGAGCCAACGTGTACAACTATATTCGCATAATTAGTGGTGCGATTAGCCTGTCGTACGTGTTTACTAGGCCTGTTGCGAGTTAGCTCCCTAAGATTAGCTTCAATGTGAGGTGCTCTGGCCCCGGGGATACACTTTATTGTGGCTGGTTTGCTAAGCTTTATGTTTCGGGTGATGGAGTCCCCTATGACTAAGGTGTGGTGCCCGGTAGACTGGGGTGTAGGACTAGCTAAAGAGCTAAATCTATTATGCGTCTCAACCGGTACACCGTAGCTTGTAGGCCGCTTAGGACTTCTACAAGCTGGGCTAGTTAGCTCGCTACAGCTAACGCTAGCAGATGTGTCCGCAACATCTAAAGTTACGACATTACTCTGCTCTAACTGGCGGACACGGCCCTCTAGCAGAGCCAACCTCTCCGTGAGTATGGTGCAAGACGCGCAGGAAGCCATTACTCACAGTGTTTTCTGTCACCGAGTGAAGTTCCTGCTGTCCTCAGGGAAGTGGTCGCGGTCTGCGGGAGTAGCTTCCTACTTACCTTCTGACCGGCGCTGCCTTTCTCCGCGCTAGCTTAGCAGCTAGCTAGCTGAGGAAAGGGTGGTGGGACAGAGATCGGGTGATTTGCAAGTTAAATAGTACCACTAAATATGTTTGAGAAGTGATAAAGAAAGCTGTAGAACAATTAAAAGCACACAGATAGAGCGATACTTAGCCTTTTTCGCAACAGCGAACAGACGGCGAGCAGTCATGCACCATGACTCGGGAAGGTTGTTTGTATTGGGTCATAGAGGTATACACTTTGCACATATTAACTTTGATGTACAATTAATGGTCATTGACTTGAGTTACTTCCATTGGCCACCAGATGGTGATGAAATGGCAGCTATTAGACCACTGACAATTTGTATTTTTTATGTAATCATTGTGCTTAAATACATGTGCTAAAATTGCTTATTGGACTCCTGCCTTCATGCGGGCCAAATTGAGTAGTTTGGACACCCCCGCGTTACAGGTTACAAAAGCTCCTTTTGGCTGCTGATGTGCTCATTTAAAAAATATATTTTTTAAATGTTATTTATGAAAATCACAGAAAATTAATTAATTGAATAAAAGAAAATAGAGCAACCCCAACTTCAACGCAATACCAGTTTAACAATAATTAGGTTAGAAATTTACAAAGCAGTTGAAAAAACATACAAATATAATACAAAAGAAATTAAAAAAACAAAAATGTATTAAAGCAACAGTATCAATAATAATAATAACAATGATAGCTGTTCAATGTTTTTAATCACAAAATATATTTATATTTTATATGTATTTATATTATTATATGTATATATTGTTTTTCTTTTTAATCAATTCTCGAAAATAATTAATTAATTTAGAATCAGAATAAATACAAATCGTGATTTTAGATGTAAATAAATTTTTTGGAGCTGTCACGCCAAATTTCTTCCCTCTACAAAAACCTTCCCTCCCCCATTTACTTCCGTGGTCATGTTTCCTCTTACGTCATTGACAGCGATCGATAGCACTTCGGCTTTGACTGCCCGTCGCTGGAAGGATACTTCGTCTTTGACAGCTGCTGGAATCTGAAGAAATCGATTATTGTTTTTTTTTTGTACAGGCGCGAAGCAGGACAGTCGCGTGCAGGTTAAGGACCCCCGGCAACTTTGTGATTTTATTGGACGCAGCCCCGAAAGTAAATGGGGGAGGGAAGGTTTTTGTAGCGGGAAGAAATTTGGCGTGACAGAGCACCCCTTTATGCTAGCGTTGCCAACATTTGTTCTTGTCCCGCTCCCTAATGTTATGTTGTTGTATGTTACATATACGTTGGACAAATGCATAATTACAGTGTAAAAAGTAAATAAAGTGTATATTGGCACTCCTTGGAGACACACAGTATGTGTGGCATGGACAACTCATCAGCATTAAAGCCGCAGGCACACAAAACAAACAGTTTGTTCCTAGTAGGGCTTGTCACTTCCCGACCAATTCCGGAAAAGCCGATAGGTCCACGCATGCGCATAATTTACGTAATTTCCAGGACTTGCAATCTTTTACAATGGAACTTCTCCGTCGTCACGTTTTGTGATATTTGAATGTTTTATTCATATTTTGTATAAAAGGAATAGCTTACTCCAGCAGGCTCAAGACATTGATACAACGTTGAGTTAAGTTAAAGTTAAGGTCAAATGCAGAGGACAAATTTCACCACATCTAGTGTGTGTGTGACAATCATTGGTTCTTTAATCTTAATCTTAAAGTACCAATGATTGTCACACAAGCACTAGGTGTGGTGAAATTTGTCCTCTGCATTTGACCCATCCCTTTGTTCACTAGGGATGATACTCGAAACCGGTTTTCCCGGTTGTTTGATAAGAAAAGAACCGAGTCCTCGGACTCAAATCCCTTTTTGAGAACCGGTACCCGTTATCGAGACCACTATAGTAAAGAAAAAGAGTGGAATCCCGTCCCGACCAGAAATGCTCCGTGGGACATCACAAGAAATTACGTCATGTAGCTCAGTCATTAGGCGCAGATAGGGAAAGCAGGAAAACAATGGACGGGAAAAAGCGCTCCAAGGTGTGATAAAGTTAGAAACAAAAGGTATAATCCAACGAATAACTTTACTGAGAGATTTTAGCAGGGTAAAAACACATGGCGAACACTTTTACGACCAACCGGAAACATAGCAACCAGGCTAGCAACACACCTCCTTTACGGCAGCTGTCGCAACGTTCTTAATGCAACCGCAGCACATACAACATATCTCCCTTTTTTAACTTTTGTTTTTCTTTCCTGGTAAACAAAACAAAATCACACTGTATATGTGTTGTCTGTCTATTTATAAATAATGCAGACGAGGCGTGTTGGCTGAGTTCTTGACGTTTACTTTCACAGCGTGGCAACATGCAACACTTTTCGGGGTGACTGCGCATGCTCGTAACTCCCGTTGCATGCTGGGTAGTGTAGTTGTTATATTCTCTAGCTCATAACATCTTTCCCCCATAAAGAAATAATGTTAACTCAATAAAGTGTATTTCTTTTTTTAGCTTTAACTTTTCATTTTTTAGCATTGTAACCACATTTGCAAACAACTTTTCTCTTCTTAGAATTTTCTTTCAATAAAGAAATAAAGTGCAAAAATGTCAAAGCATCATAACAAACCGTTATGTCAAATAGCAGCAGAAGTGCACTTTTTGGAGAGCTGTATTATTTTCAGTTTTGTGCCCAAGGGACTGATTTTATTTAACACTATATTATTATTTATACACCTATAGTGATCACAGAGACAGGTTGTTTTTGTGTTACTGTATATATTTGTTTCTCTGAAAAATCCCACTTAATATTCTTTGGGTAACAACAGTCAATATGTATTTATTTTATTTAATTTTTTTAGGTGGGTAACAGTCAATATTTATTTATTTATTAGATTTTATTTTTTTATTATATAATAAAAGTGAGCTTTTGTTAAACCAAATATTGTGTGTTTTTTTCCATATACAACAACCTATCTGGACTCGATAAGAGAATCGATAAGGAATCGGTTCGATAAGAGGATTCGATAATAGGCTCGAACTCGATAATTCCTTATCAAACATCATCCCTATTGTTCACCCCCTGGGAGGTGAGGGGAGCAGCGGGCAGCAGCGGTGGCCGCGCCCGGTTATCATTTTTGGTGAATTAACCCCCAATTCCAAACTTTGATGCTGAGTGCCAAGCAGGGAGGTAATGGGTCCCATTTTTATAGTCTTTGGTATGACTCTGCTGGGGTTTGAACTCACAACCTACCTTTCTCAGGGCAGACACTCTAACCACTAGGCCACTGAGTAGGTTATTATACATACACGTCCTTTAAAATAGTCATATTGTATTTGTAAGTTGGATCCACGTTGTTGGTTGGGAAATTACCAAATTTCAAAGGTCATATCAACGTCCGAACCCAACATTTAATAAATGTCATCAAAAAGCATGTTTCAACGTTATGTTTGAGTTGCTCAACGTCAGGAACGTTTTTTAATGTCTTGTGCCTGCTGGGACCTTGGAGTAAAAGGAAAGAATATCATTTTAAACAATAAGTAGATTTTAAAAATCAGGGAGTATTATCGCTACAAATTCAACCACTTCCATGCTTTTGTCATTGCAATGAATGACTTAAGGTGTGATACTGATTCTCATTGAATAATTTCTTATTTCAATGTTGATTTTTTATAAATGAGGCACTTACTGTAACTTAAATCTATATCAATCAATCAATGTTTACTTATATAGCCCTAAATCATTAGTGTCTCAAAGGGCTGCACAAGCCACAACGACATCCTCTGCCCACATCCATAGCTGCTTCCTAACAAAAAAAAACACTTTTGAATTGTTGCATTGATGATCTGGAATGAGGTCGATAGCTCTATAAAATAATTACATCCTTGAAACATTTTTAAAAAGCGTTTTAAGCTAAATTTATTGCAACGTTAGGCTTAGTACATTTAGCACACCCCTTATGGTTGAGGAATTCACATTAGTTGCATACTTTTGGTCTTGACCTCTGTATGTTTGATGAGATTATCGCAGATCTACAAGATGCAAACTTTTAATCAAATTTGAATAATAGGATATTGAGACTGATATGGTGGATTTAAAGATTCCTTTTTTATTTATAAATGAAATTGTAAATGGGTATTTGGTGGATAGATTTTGAAATGTATTGTATTGTACTGTATTTTGTATATTATATGATGATGTATATTTTAACTGTGGGTCCCTGTCCATAAACTGTGTGCTTCTCGGGATTACCTTTTTGCAGAACGGACTCTGATATTAACAAAAGAAACAATAATGAAATACAACACTATGTCTGTCTGTAAATAAATAAATGGTCAGTATTGTAAATAAAGTTGTAAAAAAAAAAAGATTTATTTGCAATTTAATGCTACTAAACACATCGTTCAGGTTTTTGTACGGATCCGTTCGATTTCAAAATAAATACTGTATTCTTGAGTAACGTTTGTTTTGTATGTAATTTTTTATATGACATTGTTACTTAAATAAAGATTCTAAAAAACAAAAAAACAAAGCCAAGGTAACAGTGGGCTTGCATGAATAAAAGTTCCGTAAAACAAATTGACAGGAAGTGCCTTGGTTTTTGCGGATGTGTGGACCGATCGGGTCTTCCGGTACGTGTCGAGTAGTGACAGGGCTTACTAAAAGCACTTTCAAAGTGTCTAAATTCCAGCATCAAGGCTATTTTGGACAACACACTTCCAATATAATATTGTGAAAAATTTGTGGGATCTCTGAGATCTATTTAAAATGAGTGAAAATGCCATAATATGAAGCATTTTAAGCCATCAATTTGCATAGGCATCTGAATAAAATGTTTTCATCTTCGCAAGATATCTTTGACAATGATATGCTTGCAACTTTTCCCCCTTTATGCGTACAGGAGGAGAAAATGTGACTGGTAACCGGTGATGAGGTTGATGAATTTCATGGATGATGTGGGTGGGAGGACCGTTGGTGTCGAACAGACAGGGAGGAGGAGACGGACGGCAGGATCGGGGAAGGAGGAAGAGAAAGGCCGGGGAAAAAAGAGAGTTTGTGCCGAGGACAAGCCAGGCCATACATCCGGCCCCGGCTGCTTGGCACAGCGCTGGCACTGCCACATCTGTTGCCCAAAGCTGGGAGGCCAGGTGGCGTGTGTGTTTGTACTCGTGTGCACGTGTGTGTGTTTGTTTATCTGTGTGAGTGAACAACAGAAGTGGTCAGATGGAGCATAGATGGTACAGGCCTGTTCCCTGCAGTGGGACGACACACACACACACACACACACACACACACACACACACACACACGCACACACACACACACACATCGATTCATGCACTCTCATCCACCCACTTAAACTGATACACAGATTTTTTTGCAGTTGCCTGCTGTGGCAAACCCAATTTCAACTTGCATTCAAAATTCTCATTTTTGTGGGCTTGCTTGTGCGGGCACACGCCTGCGGTGGTGTGAGTGTTTTTATTTTTTGGCATGGACATACCCTGACCTTGTTTCCTGGCAGCACAGCAGGTCAGGCAGTAACTTTGTGTGTGCGTGTGTATGAATGGTAACTCCGCAGCACGTTGGACCCGAGCGGCATCGCCATTAACCTTCTTGTCTAAATTTAGGCTGAGCCGTGACACGCTGTGCTACGCTTCGCTTTAACAGAAAGTAATTGGAGTAAAGGATAGCGGAGGACAGGAGTTGGGAGTGGAGACAAAGGAGGAGAGAGAGGGCGAGACTCGGAAGAAGAAAGATGAACGGATGAGTGCTGTAGGATGAGAGGACGCATCATCACAATGCTTTTTCCCTACAGTGAGCTCGCTGCCCCATCTGGCTGTGTGTGCGTACGCTGCTTCCTTTGAGCACAAACGGCCTAATGTACTGCCCAGTTCCACTGCGTTGGGATTCCTCAGATATTCACCAGATGCACGTCTGCCGTGGCGCATATTATCCTTTGGCACAGGGACGCAGGCGCGTTTGAATCCTCAGCGGTAGAAGTTATTATTTAATTTATTTTTTAAACCCAATCAAAGACCAGCTGCGTCGGTGCCAGTGTTAAACTTACCTGAATGTCATAGCCTGTAGCACATATTAATTTATCATATATACTGTAAGGATTCCTTCTCCCGTTTGTATATTCATCATCTGAAATACAGGTGCATCTCTACAATTAGAAAAAATATTGCGAAAGTTACTTGATTTTAGGAGTTCATTTTTGGTAAGAAATTAATTTAAGGGTCAGGAAGTTTTTGAGAGTTAATTTGATGATTAGTAACCATATCATCAGTGGTTTATATAATATGGTCTGGGCTTCTCTACTTAAAGGCCTACTGAAACCCACTACTACCGACCACGCAGTCTGATAGTTTATATATCAATGATGAAATCTTAACATTGCAACACATGCCAATATGGCCGGGTTAACTTATAAAGTGCAATTTTAAATTTCCCGCCAAACTTCCGGTTGAAAACGCCTTTGGACGATGACGTATGCGCGTGACGTAGCCAGTGAAACAGAAGTATCGGTACCCCATTGAAAACAATACAAAATAGCTCTGTTACAGTATTCTGGACATCTGCGTTGGTGAATCTTTTGCAATTTGTTTAATGAACAATGGAGACTGCAAAGAAGAAAGTTGTTGGTGGGATCGGTGTATTAGCGGCTGGCTGTAGCAACACAACCAAGAGGACTTACTTGGATAGCAGACGCGCTAGCCGACGCTAGCCGCTAACCGCACGGATGATCGGGTGAAGTCCTTCGTCGCGCCGTCGATCGCTGGAACGCAGGTGAGCACGGGTGTTGATGAGCAGATGAGGGCTGGCTGGCGTAGGTGGAGCGCTAATGTTTTTATCATAGCTCTGTGAGGTCCGGTTGCTAAGTTAGCTTCAATGGCGTCGTTAGCAACAGCATAGTTAAGCTTTGCCAGGCTGAGAATTATTAACCGTGTAGTTACATGTCCATGGTTTAATAGTATTGTTGATCTTCTGTCCATCCTTCCAGTCAGGGATTTATTTATTTTGTTTCTATCTGCATTTGAGCCAGATGCATACTTGCCAACCTTGAGACCTCCAATATCGGGAGGCGGGGGGGGGCCTTGGTCGGGGGCGGGGGTGTGTGGTTGGGGTGGGGGGCGTGGTTGGGGGCGTGGTTAAGAGGAGAGTATATTTACAGCTAGAATTCACCAACTCAAGTATTTCATATATATATGTATATATATATATATATTAATATATATATATACATATATATATATAAATACTTGACTTTCAGTGAATTCTAGCTAGCTATATATATATATATATATATATATATATATATATATATATATATATATATATATATATATATATATATATATATATATATATATATATATATATAAATACTTGACTTTCAGTGAATTCTAGCTATATATATATATATATATATATATATATATATATATATATATATATATATATATATATATTTATTTATTTTTTTTTTTTTTTTTTTTTTTTTTTTATAATGTCCTGCCCAGCTTCTCAGGCAAATCATATAGCAGATGTAGATGCCCATATCTCGGCTGTTCAGATTTACTTTACAAAAGAGAAGTGTAGGATACTTCTCTTGTTGCCTTACTTGTATTTTGACTTTATTAAATGTATTTATATTATCATTTGGTGCAGCCGGGCCGGAGCAGGAGGGGATAGAAAGAGAGAAAAAGTAAGACGGGGGAATTGTGGGGACAAGAGGGGGATTAGACAGAGAGACAAAAACAACAACAGCAAACACAACAACAACAACAACAGAGCAACATCAGCAAATACGACATGTACAAATATGATGGTAAAAGTAATAGCAAGTAAGCAGTTAGCGAAAATTTTAAAAAAAAATACAGAAATGACAATGAGCATTATTACACTAAAAATGGAGCAATATGAATACCAATAGAAATAGTGCTATTGATAATAAACAATACCAGTACTTTACCTTTATTATCAACAATACAATTGTTCAAATGCAACAATACATATACGTAATGATAACTTGAGATACGAAAGAATGCAGAAAAATGGAGGGGAAGAAAGAGAAGCAACCTACATTAACCTTGTAGATTGTTATAGTAACAATAGGTTAAGCTTTGTCAGTGTGCCATGTGTTATACCCAGTTTACCCTAGGGCAACAACGTTAATATATGTTTGATGAAACGTGATTATGTGCGTGAGTGTATGTGTGCATATATACTTGTATATGTACAGTATGTGTATGTGTGCTTGTACAGTGAATGTATATGTACAGTATGTGCATATGTGTGTACAGCGAATGTATATGTACAGTATGTGTATACAGTATGTGTGTTTGAACAGTGAATGTATATGTACAGTATGTGTATATGTGTGTTTGTACAGTGAATGTATATGTACAGTATATGTATGTGTGTGTTTGTACAGTGAATGTATGTGTAGTATGTGTGTGTTTGTACAGTGAGTGTATATGTACAGTATGTGTATATGTATGTTTTTACAGTGAATGTATATGTACAGTATGTGTATACAGTATGTTTGTATAATGAATGTGCGTGTGGATGTACGAACTTTGAGTGTGTAAATATGTACTGTATTTATTTGTATATGTATGTGGGAGCGTAGGTACCTATTTTATTTTTATTATATATATATATAAATAAAATAAATACTTGAATTTTAGTGTTCATTTATTTACACATATACACACACACACACACACGACACTCATCTACTCATTGTTGTACTTGAAAGTACAATGCTTTGTTAAGGGTTGAATTGTCCATCCTCTTTCTATTATCTGTCACTATTTTTCTAACCATGCTGAACACCCTCTCTGATGATGCATTGCTGTGTGGCACGCACAAAAGTGCTTTCATCAAATGCGCGAGAGTGTGGAATCGTCCATCTCTCCCTAGCATGGCCCAAAACCGGTCAATCCTTGCTTCCTGGGGAAGATCTTCCCTGGCAAGCAATTGGTACTCCAGTACTTGTACCCGGAGGCTGGTCAGGTCCAATCGCAGCTGCGGCAGACTTTTTTTTTTGGGGGGCGTGGCCTCTAGCTCCGGCTGAATACCGGGAGTTTGTCGGGAGAAAATCTTTGTCGGGAGAGGCGCTGAATATCGGGATTCTCCCGCTAAAAACGGGAGGGTTGGCAAGTATGGCCAGATGCTATCACGTTAGCTCAGTAGCTAAAGAGCTTCGCCGATGTATTGTCGTGGAGATAAAAGTCACTGTGAATGTCCATTTCGCGTTCTCGACTCTCATTTTCAAGAGGATATAGTATCCGAGGTGGTTTAAAATACAAATCCGTGATCCACAATAGAAAAAGGAGAGAGTGTTGAATCCAATGAGCCAGCTTGTACCTAATTTACGGTCAGAGCGAAAAAAGATATGTCTTGCACTGCATTCTAGTCCGTCACTCTAACGTTCCTCATACACAAATCTTACATCCTCGCTCAAATTAATGGGGTAATCGTCGCTTTCTCGGTCCGAATCGCTGTAGCTGCATTGAAAACAATAGGAAAATATGAGGAGGCGAACAACTGACTATATCACGCTACTTCCGGTAGGGGCAAGGCTTTTTTTTTATCAGAGACACAAAGTTGCAAACTTTATCGTCGTTGTTCTATACTAAATCTATTCAGCAAAAATATGGCAATATCGCGAAATGATCAAGAATGACACATAGAATGGATCTGCTATCCCCGTTTAAATACAAAAATTTCATTTCAGTAGGCCTTTAAGCTGCTGCCCCTGCGACCTGACCTTGGATAAGCGTAAGAAGATGATTTATATATAATAGTATTTCACTTTTTGACAATTTTTATAATTTTATGTCTTAATTTGTTTAGTTTTTTCAATTGACTGTAAACTACACAGTACTCTGATGGCTGCTGGTTAGCGCCTTGCATGGCAGCTCCCGCCATCAGTGTGTGAATGTGTGTGTGAATGGGTAAATGTGGAAATACTGTCAAAGCGCTTTGAGTACCTTGAAGGTAGAAAAGCGCTATACAAGTGTAACCCATTTATCATTTATAATTACTCATCAAAATTATATAATCATGTAATATTTCACCTTATTTATAGTGATTCTAAAGATGATAAGACTTTCACTACTACTACTAAAAAAAAAACCATTGAACAATATTCAAATGTATTGAGAAGCACAAAAACTGGAGCCTTTAATTAATAGGTGTGTCAAAACAAATAGACGTTTGGATTAATGGCTATTCCTATTTGTAACGATTCTTAATCGATTAAAAAAAAACCCATCAGAAATCGAGTTAAACCTTTTTTATATATATATATATATATATATATATATATATATACACACTACCGTTCAAAAGTTTGGGGTCACCCAAACAATTTTGTGGAATAGCCTTCATTTCTAAGAACAAGAACAGACTGTCGAGTTTCAGGTGAAAGTTCTCTTTTTCTGGCCATTTTGAGCGTTTAATTGACCCCACAAATGTGATGCTCCAGAAACTCAATCTGCTCAAAGGAAGGTCAGTTTTGTAGCTTCTGTAACAAGCTAAACTGTTTTCAGATGTGTGAACATTATTGCACAAGGGTTTTCTAATCATCAATTAGCCTTCTGAGCCAATGAGCAAAAACATTGTACCATTAGAACACTGGAGTGATAGTTGTTGGAAATGGGCCTCTATACACCTATGTAGATATTGCACCAAAAAACAGACATTTGCAGCTAGAATAGTAATTTACCACATTAGCAATGTATAGAGTGTATTTCTTTAAAGTTAAGACTAGTTTAAAGTTATCTTCATTGAAAAGTACAGTGCTTTTCCTTAAAAAATAAGGACATTTCAATGTGACCCCAAACTTTTGAACGGTAGTATATATATATATATATATATATATATATATATATATATATATATATATATATATATATATATTTGTTTTAATAATTTTTCTTTTAAATGTGTTGTATTTTTCCAATCTGTTTTTTCCAGCCACTTAGGCAAATCAAATTGTTGATGTTGATGCCCATATATAGTATAGATTTTGAATCGTGAATCGATTGTGAATTGAATTATTACCCCCAAAAATTGAGTTTGAGTTTGAGTTTATTTCGAACATGCAAGCATACAACATGATACATCACAATTTCCAGTTTCTCTTTTCAACATGTTCGAAAAGGAGTAGGAAGAAGCAGAGCTTATTTAATCCTACCCCTTTTCTTTTACATAACAGTTGCTAAACTTTTTTGTTCACTTCCTGTTCTCAATTTATTCACAATGTACTCCATAAGTAATCACAATAAAAATAAATAGATAAATAATAATTGGTGAAGTAAGTTACATTTCATATGATGAGATAAGTAAGATTATTTTGAGAGTGAAAGAATGGATGAATTAAATAAATTCAGAATGTTTTTCATGGTTCTTCTTATTTGTACTTTGTAAACACTTTAAGTTTGAAGAGTTTCTTGAAGTGGATCATATTAGTACATTGTTTGATTGCTTTGCTTAATCCATTCCATAATTTAATTCCACATACTGATATACTGAAGGTTTTAAGTGTTGTACGTGCATACAAATGTTTTAAATTACATTTTTCTCTAAGATTATATTTCTCCTCTTTTTTTGAGAAGAATTGTTGTATATTCTTGGGTAGCAGGTTATATTTTGCTTTGTGTATAATTTTAGCTGTTTGCAAATTCACTATGTCGTGGAATTTCAGTATCTTTGATTCAATAAATAAAGGATTTGTATGTTCTCTATATCCAACATTATGTATTATTCTAACTGATCTTTTTTGTAACACCGTTAATGAATGAAGTGTACTTTTTTAATTATTTCCCCATATTTCTACACAGTAACTCAGATATGGTAACACTAGTGAGCAGTAGAGAATATGAAGTGATTTTTTGTCTAGAACATGTTTTGCTTTATTCATTATTGACGTGTTTCTTGCTACTTTATGTTGTATATTTTTTACGTGAGATTTCCAGTTCAATTTATCATCAATCATTATACCTAGAAATTTGGTTTCGTTTACTCTTTCAATTTCTTTTCCGTCTATTTGTATTTGTGTTTGACTTTCTCTTTTACTGTTACCAAATAGCATTATTTTAGTTTTACTGAGATTCAACGATAGTCTGTTATTGTCAAACCATCTTTTTAATTTGTTAATTTCTTCTGTTATTATTTGTATTAACTTCTGAGTGTTCTCTCCTGAACAAAACGCTGTTGTATCATCCGCAAATAGTACTAACTTTAAATCTTTTGTAACTTTACAAATGTCATTTATATAGAGATTGAATAATTTAGGTCCTAGTATTGATCCCTGAGGTACACCATAGGATATATTTAGCGTTGTAGACGTGTGTTCGCCTAGCTTCACGTATTGTTTCCTGTTCGTTAGATAACTTCTTATCCAGTTTAAGACTAACCCTCTGATGCCATATCGTTCTAGTTTTTTGATTAAAATATTGTGATTAATAGTGTCAAATGCTTTAGTTAGATCCATGAACACTGCTGCTGCACATTTTTTACTATCTATTGCATTGGTAATTTCTTCTGTAATTTCAATTAAAGCCATTGAAGTTGAGACATTAGCTCTGTATCCATATTGGTTCTCTTCGAGTATTCTATTTTTATTTATGAAACTCTCTAATCTGTTATTGAACAGTTTTTCAATGATTTTAGAAAATTGTGGAAGTAAAGAAACAGGTCTATAATTTGTAAATTGATGTTTGTCTCCAGTCTTATGAATTGGTGCAACTTTAGCTATTTTCATTTTGTTTGGAAAAGTACCTGTTTGAAATGATAGGTTACTAATATACATTAATGGTCCTGAGATCTCTTCTATAACCTTTTTTATCGTTTCCATATCAATTCCGTTACAATCAGTTGAAGTCTTAGATTTACATTTTTTCACGATTGTAACTATTTCCTCCTGTGTCACATTACATTACTCCATTACATGGAGTTGGGATTTCGCTCTATGGTATCATTATAGTCCTCGATTGAAACTGGGTCTGGAATCCTTTCTTCCAATTTTGGTCCAATATTTACAAAATAATTATTGAAGCTTTCAACTACTTCCTTTATGTTGTCATTTTTTTTATTTCCGTCTAAGAAGTATTGGGGGTAGTCCCTCTTTGAGCCATTTTTGATAATGCTATTAAGGATGCCCCATGTTGCTCTCATGTTATTTTTGTTCCTATCCAATAATTCACTGTAATATTCTTTTCTACATGATCGTGTTATGTCTGTTAACTTGTTTTTATACTTTTTGTACTTAATTTCCGCCTCTGTAGTTTTTTGTGCTATAAATTTCCTATATAGTGTATTTTTCTTCTTACAAGCATTTTTTAATCCTTTTGTCATCCATGGTTTATTATTCTTTCTCTGCTTGTTACTGAGTTGTATCCATGGACAATGTTTGTCATAAAGTATTATGAACTTGTTTAAGAAATGTTCATATGCTTCATCAACCTCTTTTTCATTATACACATTGTCCCAATCTTGCTTTTGTAGCTCAATTTTGAAGGCAATCATCCTCTTCTCTGTGCACAGTCTTCGAAATGTCTTTTTGTCTTCCATGTTCTTCTTGTAGTTTCCATCATATATTGTAAAAACTGGCAGATGATCACTAATGTCGGTTATAAGTAGACCACTTGTAGTATTATTATCAAAATCATTGGTAAAAATATTATCAATAAGCGTGGCACAGTGTGCTGTGATTCTGCTTGGCTTTGTGATTTTAGGATATAAACTGATGCTGTAAATTGTATCAATGAAGTCATCAATAGACTTTTGCTTGTTGGGGTTCAATAAGTCAATATTAAAGTCACCACATAAGAACATTATTCTTTGACCATTGTCCATGTAAGTTGCTTTGATCCATTCTTCAAATTGTTCTATACTTGACTTAGGTGATCTATATATACAACTAATGAAAATGTTTTTGCTTTTTTCCTGACATATTTCAATGGTTATACATTCTAAGATATTATCTATAGCAAATGACATGTTTTTTTACCACTTTGTAGTTCAGGTTCTTCATCACGTACACAGCTACTCCTCCTCCATTTTTGTTGGTTCTGTTAATGTAGTTTAGTTCATATCCTTCCAGATCAAAATCTATTCCTTTTTTATCATCAATCCATGTTTCTGTGACAGCAATCACTTTGAAGGGTTCGTTGATGTGTTCCAAAAAGTTCTTAATGTTGTTGTAATTTGCATACAAGCTTCTACTATTAAAATGAATAATTGACAATTTGTTATCACATTCAATGTTGCTATTATATTGATCATCTGTATAATAAAAACAATTATTACTGATGTGGGAGAAAAAATTTGTATCTGGATCTATATCATTTTCCAAATCCTGGTTTTTGTGATCTTTGTTGCAGAAATTTTTTAGTTCCATATTTTCTTGTTCAACAATCTTTGATGTTGTTTCAATAATCTCTATAAGTGTAGGTGGATGCAATCCTGAATGTAGGTCCTCTTGTTTAGTCGTCCCTTGGAACATAGTAGTGTCGATGCTGGGTGTTTGTTTTCTGTCAGAGTCCATTATCATCGTTGTTGTGGAAGCTGTTTCAACTTTAAAAATTGTCGAGGTCCTTGATGTCATGGACAACAATAACTCTTGCTTCTGGACCTCCATTCAGCTTGATGTAGATTTTACAGTTGGCGCTCCAAGTTCCCTGGATTTTTCCCTCCTTTCTCAAGTCGTGTGCTTTCTTGGCGATTCCAGCATTACGTTTTGTGAGATGCTCATTCATGTACACATTTGTTCCCTTCAGCTTTTTACCCTGTCTCAGCAGTGCCATTTTCGATTTTCTGCTTACGAGTTTCCCAAGCACGACTGGAGTGGCGTTGTTTCTTCCGTTCAGTGGGATGCATGTTTCGATGGTATTAATGTCAATTTCAATTTCCTTTGATTGCAGAAAGTTGACCACTTGCTGTTCTGCTGAGACCATATCCATTTCATCAGGTTCACCTTCATTATTCACAGCTTTCGCATAGGATCTTGGTTTAATTCGGTGCCCTGTCACGATGATATCATTCATTCGTTTGTCCTGATCCATTTCATCTATGATATTCCTCAGCATGTTGTTGTCTTCTTGAATGATCTTCATTTGTTTGCTCATTTCAGTGGCTTCATTATTTCTTCTTTTGTTCTGAAATTGCAGATTTTCTATATTTTGCTGCAGACTTTTCACATCTTGTTGGTGTTCTGCTGTTATTTTTGTCAGATATTCTTTCATTTCTTCTTTCATTTCTTTCATTTCTTCTTTCATTTCTTTCATTTCTTCTTTCATTTCGTTAAGTTTTTGTAGTATCGCTTCTTGATTCCCATCATGTCCTGTATCCAACCTCAAATCTTGTTCCCAGTTGTGTTCTGTGTCAGCTGACCCCGAACGTTTCGGGATTTCAATCTTTCCTTTACCTTTTCGCATCGCAGCAGTCGCTGACGTCAGAGCCTCTTGTATCTTAACGGCAGTTGCTTCTTTGGCGACTTGCGGCACTTTAACTTGCTTTTTCCAACAATTTCGTATCTTGCGCCGTTCAGAGATCAATTTGAGGTGTCAGCCTGTCAACTTATATCACTCTGCGACGTCGGGATGAATGGAATCGAATGGTGGTGCCCAAAGTTTCGCAACCCTATTATATCTTAAATTAAGGTAAAACATAGGGGTGTTTTTCACTCCTAATATGATACCAATATTTGAGCCTTGAGTATTGGCTAATACTGATATGGATCCAAAATAATATCAGCACGGCACGACTCATACATACGTTTATTATTTTGTAGAGTGAAATGTTAGAAAGAACGATGTTAGTATGAATATGCAGTTGGTACTACAAGTATTTAGACCCCCTTATTTCACTCTTTGTTTCATTGCAGCCATTTGCTAAAATCAAAAAAGTTAATTTTATTTCTCATGAATGTACACTCAGCACCCCATCTTCACAAAAAAACAGACTATCATATTTAACTCACATGCCGTCCATTTCTTCTGATCTTCCTTTAGATGGTTCTGCTCCTTCAATGGAGTCCAGCTGTGTTTAATTAAACCGACTTGATTAAGAAAGGCACACAACTGTATATATAAGACCTTACAGCTCACGGTGCATGTCAGAGCAAATGAGAATCATGAGGTCAAAGGAACTGCCCAAGGAGTAAAGAGACAGAATTGCGGTAAGGCACAATTTTAGTCAAGGTTACACAATAATCTCTGCAGCATTCAAGGTTCCTAAAAGCACAGTGGCCTACATAATCCTTAAATGTGGGAAGTTTGGGACGATCAAAATTCTTTCTAGACCTGGCCGTCCAGCCACTGAGCAATCGTGGGAGAAGAGCTTTGGTGAGAGAGGTAAAAAAGAACACCGTGGCTGTGCTCCAGAGAGGCAGTAGGGAGATGGGAGAGAGTTCCACAAAGTCAACTATCACTGCAGCCCTCCACCAGTTGGTTTATGGCAGAGTGGCCTGACGGAAGCCTCTACTCAGTGCAAGATATAAAAGCCTGCATAGAGTTTGCCACGAAAAAAAAAACACGTGATAGACTCCTAGACTATGAGAAATAAGATTTTCTGGTCAGATGACACCAAGATTGAACTTGCTGGCGTTATATCTAAGCGGTATGTGTGTAGAGAAAACCAGGCACTGCTCATCACTCCAATTAATCAATCAAAGTGTATTTATTTAGCTCTTAATCAAAGGGCTGCACAAGCCACAAGGACATCCTCGGCTCAGATCCCACCGGTCCACTAATATCTCAACAGTGAAACACGGTGGCATCATGCTATGGGGGTGTTTTTCAGCTGCAGGGACAAGACGACTTGTTGCAATTGAAGGAAAGATGAAGGTGGTCAAATACAGAGATATCCTATAAGAAAACCTCTTCCAGTCTGGACCTCAGACTGGGCTCAGCTGTTGTGTAGCTGTTAGCTCCTTCTACCCTCTAGCCTACCAGTGTTGTTTTCGTCAACGATGACGATGACGAAATCATTTCGTTGACGCCACTTTTTTTCATGACTATAACGAGACGGTGACGAGATAAACATGTCTCTCTGATGACGAAAACATGACGAGACGTGTGTGAGTTTTCGTTGACGAGACGAGAACGGACGAAAATGTTAGTGGGTAATCTGTCAGACGTTTAAAATGCATGACATTTCTGTTTATTGTGTGTGTCAATTAAAACCACGCCGCACAACGTGCTCAACACGTCAGACTGTTGTTACTCATCAGGCAATGGAGCGTGATGGCGGCGGCAGTTTCAACACAGGGGCTCGGTGGTCGCAAACGTAGAGACGACATATGGGTGTATTTTAAATATAACCCAGCAGATAATAAAACAGAGTGTATTGTGAAGGAAGACGGTGACAAATGTGGCCACAAAATATGCGGAAAAAATACGACTAACAACAAGGATATTTTTTCGAAGGTAAGTTACAAATGCTGTTAACATAATCGATAAATGTCATAGTAAGCTAATACATTAGTACGTTTTCCACATACTCCTGGCGCAAATGGGCTGCTAACTTCAGGCTAAAGTTAGCTTTTGTTATGCTAACGTCAATTCATTATGTGTGTGTTACTTTAGCTGCATGTTTAGCCATGTTTACATTGTGACGGTGTGGTTATCTCTTTGTGAGTACGTTCTGTCAGCACATAACTTGGTATCTTAAATAGGTCGAATTACTGTTATACGTAGAGTCTGCTAGCTTTAGCCTAAAAGCCACAAGTGACGTTGTGCAGCCCCATTAAGGAATCAGGAATTAATTGATTATTTTATTACATGGTTTGCACAAATTAAAGAGAGTGGGGTTGTATGATATCTGTTGTAATTGCACTGGCAGACAGGGCCAAGTTGAGCATATGTGTTCCTCATCCATCACTCATATTTTGGGCATGTTTATGTTCATTGTACTTTAACAAATTCTGAGAAATAAAGCCACAATTGCTGAAGTAGAATGTTTTTGTTTTTTGGCTTTTTTGGAGTAATGAACTTTGATTCCACTGTTACCACTTTATCTGTGTGTAATACACAATCCTTGGATCAGAAATTTGCTGTTGGGTGGAAACTTTATATGTCTAAAACCATTCCTTTATTGTTATTATTTGTGAAAATAGCAGATCTGCAAGCTTACAATGGGTTGAACTTATAGATCTGCTGCTATTTTCACAACTTATGTGTGACACAATACTTATTGACCTAAATTAATTTGTTAAAAGACTTTACTTATATTATACTTTTTATTCTTTTTTTTTGGACTAAAACTAGACTAAAACCTTTGACTTTTCATCGACTAAAACTAGACTAAAACCCTTTTGAGTTTCCGTCGACTAAAACTGGACTAAAACTATCACATATAAAAGTGACTAAAATGTGACTAAAACTAATAAGTATTTTAGTCCAAAAGACTAAGACTAAGACTAAATGTAAGATGGTTGTCAAAAACAACACTGTAGCCTACTGTGTTTACCTTTGTAAATGACTCAAATACAAAAAAATACCAACCTTGTGTGCCAATTGGAGGACATTTAGATGTTAACAGGCTGTTCATCTTGGCACAAGTACTGCAGGGCTGCTTGTAACAGAAATGATGTCAGAAATTTTAGATGCAAACTGATGTAATCCGACTTGTTTTTTTGATAATATCAGACCGATATAAATATCGGATCAGGCCTCCCCTCGTGCATATTTTTGAAATCCGTTTTACTTACAATTAACTAGAGGTGGGACTCTTTGGCCGATTCAGGATTCGATCCAATTCTGATTCTTTTGGTGACGATTCCAAATCGATTCTCAACTGAACATAATTCTTGATTCAAGCCGATTCTCACAATATATTATTCATCCATCCATCCATTTCTATCGCATGTCTCTTTTGAGGTTGCAGGGGTCAGGGGGTAGCCTCAGACTGCACTCCTGAGGGGGCCCAGTCTGGAGTGAGGGAAATAAAATCAATAGCAAAGTACATATACATATTACGTCCTTTTACAGCTTACAGACATCGTGACATAACTACATAGATTCGTAACACGTGTACGTGCATTAGCGTTGGGTGTTGTTAGCTAATAATATCAATTGGGATAGTGTGTCATTGGATGTATATTCCATCACAACAACAACACGACTGCAAATTGTTTGTTGCTTCTCTTGGACTGCTTTTGTATGTGCGCAGGCGCTCCCTGAGCGTACGTGTTGAACAGGCAAGGTGAGTGAATGCCGTGAACACCAATTATCGTATTTTCTGGGCTATTAAGCACATCGGTATTTAAAGCCACACCCATCAAATTTCAGAAGAAAAATATTTACATATATTAGTCGCACCAGACTATAAGCTGCAGATATATACCGGTACGAAAGTTTTTGTAAATGTTTGTTTATATACCCTAATTGTTTACAAACTGTGCTTGTCACACGGCAGTAAAACGGCTGTTTAAACAAGACAGAAGTCATTGTCATGGACCCACTAGCTCCGGAAGCTAGCTCTACAATCATCTAAACAGACTCAGTGACTCCTTGGTGACGTTTTTATGAATTTACAAAACAATACAAAAAGAATGTAGAAAGAGCTATCAATCTGTCTATCCTGTCTGGGCCAGGTGAGGTTTCCCGTGTTGAGTCAGATTAAGCCACAGGCTCCACCTCTGTTGGTGCCCTTCCATCAATTCTGCCAATAAGTTAATAATACTAACACAGATAATTGTAAACGTGTTAGCATATTTGCTAATGATAAGGACGGCAGCTTGATTGACGATAGCACTTACAAATATGCGTGAAAGCACTCCTACAGACACATGTGACGGTTTAATAAGAAGGAATGGTTTTAGTTGTATTGTAAAACTTACAAACGTTGCTTGGAGTGATGAATGAAGAATCCTTTCGAGCAGAAACACTATGGACAAATAGTTCAAGGCAAGAAACAGGAAGTACATTTTCAACCCGCAGCACCTGCGGTGAGTGAAAGCATTAAAAACATGACGCTATTGCAAAAACAATACCACACATTTTCAGTGTTTTTGTCGGTGTTCTATAAAAACTGTTTCTTGAAAAAAAAAAACATTATCACCGTTAGCGGAAAAAAAATCCATAAATGAACCACAGTGGGGTTTTTTTTTATAAGCCGCTGGTTTCAAAGCGTTGGAAAAAAGTATCAACTTAAAGTCCTGAAAATAAGATATTGTATTTGGGCTGGCAAAAAATTTTATTATATAAAATTAGTCATTGTCAAAAATATAGACAGTTTTTAAAACAAATGTGTTCTGTTAACCTCAAATGGTAACATAAGCTATAGCCAATGGTGTTTTTGTTATATTTTTTGGTTTGAAAAATACAACTGTGAGCAAGTTGCAAGCATCCCCTTTAATACTGCAATCTGATTGAGTCAAACAATTTGGAATTCAAGCAACATTTTCTTGGAAAATGCGTACAAAGTTGCACAAAGTTTAGGAATTGAATGTCATCTTGCTAGCCCCCTGCATCATAGGCAGCAGAATATTAGGGCTTGCAACGCACAAGCAAACATTTCTGCAGTTTTAAAAAGTCTGCCCATATCTAACGAATAACTTTTCTCTCCTGACAACTTCTCCAAAGTGCAAAATATTGACAAAACAAATCTCCAACTAATGTGTGCAGAATGCCAGCTGATGAAGACGGAGCGACCCAAGCCGAACACCTTCATCATACGCTGCCTGCAGTGGACCACCGTCATTGAGAGGACCTTCCACGTGGACTCACCTGATGAGAGGTCAGTCGCTGTTTGACAACCAAACTGACTTTAAAAACTTTGAAATGGGACTAAACATTAATGACAGGTATAAAGTATGTGATGCTGGATACGTACTATCAAGGACAGAGGTATGACAGGGAGTGTGTGTACAGTAAGTGTGTGAGTGTGAGACAGAGAGGAGCGGAGACCTTTCAAGTAGCGTCGGCATAAATTCTCCAGCTGCTCCGTTCCTTTCTGAGGAGCTGAGGTGTTTATCTCCAGAAAATGAACAGCTTTGCCCAGAAGACCACAGATGCTCCTGTGCATTCTTCAACTCTGTGTGTGTGTGTGTGTGTGTGTGTAATAGCAAGATAATCAAATAAACATTCAGTAATTAACACCAAAGAATAACTCTACATTTAATCATCTCATAAAGTCTGTTGTAAACATCAGCTCCAGATGTGCAGCGGTAAAAGTGTGCGCCGCTTGTATGGGAATGGTGCCTCCGCCAGCACCACAACTGTCCTAATGTGTGTGTTTTACTGTATCCGTCGCACTGTACCAGCGCTCCTGGCAGCGCTCCAGCCCGCACAGCCGCAGCCGTGAGCGGCGAGGGCGGCGCACGTGCTGGCGCGGCGCCCGACTGTAGACAGGCCCATTATCTCTCATTAGCAAAAAAACTCATTATACTAAAAACACTCAAACCAAGAGAGAGGGAGCATTTATCTGCTTTGTGACCTTGAGAGAGTTCCCGTTGCTTTTCATGAAGCTACATGCACACACCACACACACACACACACACACACACACACACACACACACACACACACACACACACACACACACACACACACACACACACACACACACACTGACTCACTGCTCCATTGTTGTGGGTAGAGTGTAACTACAGTTTGCCCTTGTTTTGGAGTGTGTAGGGTACGCTCTGAAGTCTTTGCAGAAAAAAGAGGATTCAGATCTTGAAGAAACACTCTGCTCCATTTAGGTTCAGATAGATGTTCTTCCAAATCCCTCCGGGAAACATATGGGCATGTATCTCAAAATAAGACAAAAACACACAGGGGTGATCATTTGGGAGTCAAACAGGGTTTATTTATTCCCATCTCCGCAGTGTGAGCGCGGCAAATTTGCGTAAATCCCGACCGCTTGCTTGCAGAGCGGCGAAGATTTTTTCAATGTTAGAATGTCATTTCATGGTATGTGGGCTTGTATTAAGCCTCAGGGAGTTGAACGCCCCTGCCTTACATAGTTCCGGGTCACCCTTGGGCAAGGTGTAGCACCCGAATGCCCCCCCCATCAGGGTTACGATACCCCCCATGAACTACACTAAAACAGGATGCGTTACCCGGCCCGGAGGAAGCCCGGGGCCCTCCTCCGGAGCTAGGCCCGGAGGTAGGGCTCGTCAGCGAGCGCCTGGTGGCCGGGCTTGCCACGGAGCCCGGCCGGGCACAGCCCGAAGAAGCTACGTGGACACACCATCTTCTCTGCCACGTGGGCCCACCACCCGCGGTCGGAACCAGTGGGGTCGGGTGCGCTGCCAAGTGGATGGCGGTGAAAGTGGAGGCTCCGGACGGACCAATTCGGGGCAGCAGAGGCTGACTTTCGGGACGTGGAACGTCTCTACGCTGGTGGGGAAGGAGCCTGAGCTGGTGCGAGAGGTGGAGCGCTACCGGTTGGATCTGGTGGGGCTTACCTCTACGCATAGCAAGGGCTCTGAAACCACACTCCTGGACAAGGGATGGACCTTGTTCACTTCTGGAGTTGCTCAGGGTGTGAGGGCACAGGCGGGTGTGGGGATACTCACGAGTCCCCGGCTGAGTGCCTGTACGTTGGAGTTCACCCCAGTGGACAAGAGGGTCGCCTCCCTTCGCCTTAGGGTTGGAGGGGGGGAAACTCTGACTGTTGTTTGTGCATACGCACCAAACAGGAGTTCAGAGTATTCAGCCTTCTTGGATACCTTGCATGGGGTCCTGTATGGGGCGCCGGCAGGGGATTCCATAGTCTTGCTGGGGGACTTCAACGCGCACGTGGGCAATGACAGTGATACTTGGACTGGCGTGATTGGGAGAAACGGTCTCCCTGATCTGAACCTGAGTGGTGGATTGTTATTGGACTTCTGTGCTAGTCACGGACTTGCGATAACAAACACCATGTTCAAGCATAAGGATGCACATAGGTGTACCTGGTACCAGAGCACCCTAGGCCAAAGATCAATGATCGATTTTGTAATCGTATCAGCTGATCTGAGGCCGTATGTTTTGGACACTCGGGTGAAGAGAGGGGCTGAACTGTCAACTGATCACCATCTGGTGGTGAGTTGGGTTAGATGGCGGGGGAAACCTCTGGACAGACCTGGCAAACCCAAGCGTGTAGTGCGGGTGAACTGGGAACGTTTGGAGGAGTCCTCTGTCCGGAAGGACTTCAACTCCCACCTCCGGCGGGACTTCTCTGCCATCCCTGTGGAGGTTGGGGACATTGAACAGGAATGGGCAATGTTCAAAGCCTCTATTGCTAAAGCTGCAGATGCGAGCTGTGGCCAGAAGGTCTTAGGTGCCTCAAGGGGCGGTAACCCTCGAACACCCTGGTGGACAGTGGTGGTCAGGGAAGCCGTCCGACTGAAGAAGGAGTCCTACCGGGGTATGTTATCCCAGGGGACTCCGGAGGCAGTTGCAAGGTACCGACGGGCCCGAAGGGCAGCGGCCGTGGCTGTGGACGAGGCTAAGCAGAGGGTGTGGGAGCAGTTCGGGGAATCCATGGAGAAGGACTATCGGGCGGCACCAAAGCTGTTCTGGAAGACCATACGGCACCTCAGGAGGGGGAAGCAGGGAACCATCCAAGCTGTGTACGGCAAGGATGGGACTTTGCTGACTTCAAGTGAGGAAGTCGTGGGGCGTTGGAAAGAGCACTTTGAGGAACTCCTGAACCCAAATACATCAGACACACCCTCCCTGATAGGAGCAGGGCCTGAGGATGATGGGGGATCGACGTCGATCTCTCGGAGTGAAGTCACTGAGGTAGTTAGACAACTCCACAGTGGCAAAGCTCCGGGGGTTGACGAGATCCGTCCAGAAATGCTGAAGGCTCTGGGTGTTGATGGGCTGTCTTGGTTGATACGCCTTTTCAACATTGCGTGGAAGTCTGGGACAGTGCAGAGGGAGTGGCAGACTGGGGTGGTGGTTCCCCTTTTCAAAAAGGGGGACCAGAGGGTGTGTGCTAATTACAGGGGTATCACACTACTCAGCCTCCCTGGGAAAGTTTACGCCAAGGTACTGGAAAGGAGGGTCCGGCCGATAGTCGAACCTCAGATTCAAGAGGAGCAATGTGGATTCCGTCCTGGTCGTGGAACAACTGACCAACTCTTTACGCTTGCGGGAATCCTGGAGAGGGCCTGGGAGTATGCCTATCCAGTCTACATGTGTTTTGTGGATTTGGAGAAGGCATATGACCGCGTCCCTCGGGAGATCTTGTGGGAGGTGCTGAGGGAGTACGGAGTGAGGGGAACCCTGTTGAGGGCCATCCAATCTCTGTACAACCAAAGCGAGAGTTGTGTCCGGGTGCTTGGATGTAAGTCGGATCCGTTTCCAGTGGGGGTTGGTCTCCGCCAGGGCTGCGCTCTGTCACCTATCCTGTTTGTGATTTTCATGGACAGGATTTCTAGGCGGAGTCGTGGCCATGGCGGAGAGGGTATACGTCTCGGGGGGCTAAAGGTTGCATCACTGCTGTTTGCAGATGATGTGGTCCTGATGGCACCTTCGGTTCGTGACCTTCAGCTCTCACTGGATCGGTTCGCAGCCGAGTGTTCAGCGGCTGGAATGAGGATCAGCATCTCCAAATCTGAGGCCATGGTTCTCAGCAGGAAACCAATGGTTTGTACAGTCCGGGTAGGGGACAGGACTCTGTCCCAGGTGGAGGAGTTTAAGTATCTCGGGGTCTTGTTCACGAGTGAGGGAAAGATGGAGAAGGAAATCAGCCGGAGAATCGGAGCAGCTGGGGCAGTATTGCAGTCTCTCTGCCGCACTGTTGTGACGAAACGGGAGCTGAGCCAGAAGGCAAAGCTCTCGGTCTACCGAGCTATCTACATTCCTACTCTCACCTATGGTCATGAAGTGTGGGTAATGACCGAAATAATAAGATCGCGGATACAAGCGGCCGAAATGAGTTTCCTCAGAAGGGTGGCTGGCATCTCCCTTAGAGATAGGGTGAGAAGTGCAGTCACCCGAGAGAGACTCGGAGTAGAGCCGCTGCTCCTTCGCTTGGAAAGGAGCCAGCTTAGGTGGTTCGGGCATCTCGTGCGGATGCCTCACGAGCGTCTCCCTAGGGAGGTCCTCGTTGCACGTCCCACTGGGAGGAGGCCCCGCGGCAGGCCAAGGACCAGATGGGGGGATTACATCTCCTCTCTGGCCTGGGAACGCTTCGGGATTCCCCAGGAGGAAGTCGCAAATGTTGCTCTGGAGAGGGAAGTCTGGGGGTCTTTGCTGGAGCTGCTGTCCCCGCGACCCGATTCCGGATAAGCGGTTGAAGATGGATGGATGGATGGAATGTCATTTCATAGGCTCGCCTCACTCGACTGTCTTCGCCCATGTAAGCCCCAAATGTGGCACAGAATTAACTCTGTTTGGGAAAAGATCAGCCAAGTGCTGATCTGCAACGGTATTACACCGACAGCGTTTTTTACATCACGTCAGTATAGTCTAATGTTATTGTTATGTTGACAGCTCATTTCCAATCGAATGATGTTTAAAGTAAAAGTGGACTTCATTGCCTTACATTGTCTGGAGTTGTAGCGGGCTGTGCATGAACAAAGATCGTATATTGGAGAGGATGATCTACCGCATGTACAGTGCATGTACAGTGCATGTACATGCACAAACACAAACACTTATTCATTTTACATGCAACATTTTACATATTTCTGAAAAAAAATTATCACATTTAAACATTCAAAATCTGAAAAAATAACAGATACCGTATTTCCTTGAATTGGCGCCGGGAATATGGTATTCGCATGCCTAGAATTATAGCCGGGTCAAACTCAAATAATTAGCGCATGCTTGGCACTTCCGCCGGGTCAAACATGAGTCACTAAATGACTCCCGCCTCCTGGTGGTAGAGGGCGCTAGTGATCCTTCTTGCGACTGCTGGTACTGCAGAAGACCTGTGCTGCAGAAGAAGACAACAGCAGAAATAGTGCGCAGCCATTTATTTTACCATGGAGGATTACATATCTAAAATAAAACAGTTTTCTAAACTGGGCTTTCAATCGAAGCAGGAGGTAATACTCAAAAGGAAGATCTCCATCGAGACAGAGAGACTTTTAAAACTGAAGGAAGACTTCTATATCGATGCTTTTCTTCAAAAGGAGCTGGCATGGACTCATTTTTACCTAAAGGTGAGACCATAATAACGTTTTTTTTATTAAATGTGCTTTTCATGATAAGGTAAGCGCCGGAGTGAGAAGAGGTTTTAAAATAATTACCGCATGCATGGTAATCTCGCCTGCTTTTGGTAAACGCAGGGGTGAGAAGAGGTTTTAAATTAATTAGCGCCCCTGCGGCTATTCAAGGAAATACGGTATAGCTATTAATGCTAATAAAGTAAAGAAAATAGGTCACAATCATGGCCGTGACTACTATAGGTATAAAAAAGAAATAGATTTTCTAATTAATCGCTATTCTTATTTGTAACAATGCTTAATCAATTCAAAAAAATTCTAAAATCTTTTATTATTTTTTTAAATCCTCCCTACCCCCAAAAATCTGTTCTGTCTAGCCACTTTAGTAAATGTTTGGGTAGAATTTTAATAAACAAAACCTTTTTTTTATTTTAAGTAATAGAGAAATGTATCAAAACTGTTTATTTTGTGGAGGAATGTAGTTAGTCATAAAACTGTCACTCATTGTCATTAAAAAAGTATTGATTTTGAAACTAAAATCAATTTGAATCAAGAATTGATTCTGAATCGAATCGTTACCCCCAAGAATCGAATCGTGTAGAGCCCAAAGATTCACGGCCTGATTAACTACTATTGAGTACACCGAGGTTGTGTACTCTGTAATTTTTTGAAGTGACAAGAAGAAGATGATATGACTCACTGCAAATATACTTTGTGTGGGTCATTGTGTGCACTGTACATGAACATGCGGTAGATCATCCTCTCCAATATACGATCTTTGTTCATGCACAGCCCGCTACAACTCCAGACAACGTAAGGCAATGAAGTCCACTTTTACTTTAAACATTATTCGATTGGAAATGAGCTGTCAACATAACAATAACATTAGACTATACTGACGTGATGTAAAAAACGCTGTCTGTGTAATACCGTTGCAGACGACTAAGATGTCACTTATGTCACAGATATCAAGGCCGCCACACCCTAAATGCAGAACACGTGCTGTGCATAGGTATTCCAAATCCGTAGGGTACCGTTTTGCATGAAGAAGCACATGTCAAATGTAAATTATTGAATGACAAGGTGCTTCATTTAAAGTTTTGCCCCCAAACATATTCGTAAAAAACTTAATTATGTTAAAATTGCTTAATATGTTAAACTTTAGCATATAAATAAAAAAGGGTTTTGTTACAAAATCGTGTCAAAGATGTTAGATAATACAACACGTGATAGTTCTACCTCAATGAAAGCTTTTGTTATTCTGGAATATTATTCATAAGGTGCTGGGATACCCATGATTTAGCCATTTAAAGTTTCTCTTGGACCACCAATTTGTCCAAATCCTGGTTACGGGCCCGGTCACAATCTGTATTGATTTTCTTTCTACTTGCTCGTAATAGCAGATATAAGCTTGGTTGCTGATTTAAAAGGAACCTATAATGCAAAACCAACTTTTCTTACCCATTGGTAGCTTTTTTTGTGTATTTGGAATCTGCATAAGTCTCAAAAATGTGAAATCAAGCCATCTCGGCATGGCAGGGATATTTATAAAACAACCTTGCCTTCCTTCATACTTACTCCAAACGAGCCATTTTAAATTTGCCCAATTTGTGACATTTTTCCAATTGGTGACATCAACGGATCTCTCCACATATGGTAGAAATTTACCCAAAAGGCCTTGCACTTGTCCACCATCCTCCGCTGTTGCCATTTCGAATGAAAATTAGTGTATAGTTATAATTTATGTCTGTCAGACTCTATATGAAAGCGCTAAAAACTACAACATGGCTGACGAAGAGAAGACTCAGTCGAAGTGGAAGCATGTAAATAAGACCCCCCACAAAACGGAGCATACTGAAGAGACTGTCAGAAAGCGGCTTCAAAACAGTCTGTATAAAATAATCTATGTGGCATTTTGACCAAAGAACCACCATTACATGTTATGTAGACCACAAGGACATGTTTTAGGCCTTGTTCACACTACAGGTCAATTCCGATTTTTTTTTTGTCCGTGTGCAACCTGTATTAATTTTTTTAATGTGAGTGTGAACAGTGCAATTCCTAATTTTTCAAATCCGACCCAGGCCTCTTTCTTATGTGGAAATAAATCCGATATGTATGCGATGTGTCCTCAATGTGAACGCTCCCGCGCTCCGGTCGCATTCATCTGACCAGAACATCATCAAAAAGCAATAAGCGTCATATTTATTTGCCAAAATACACGCCTATAAATAAATAAGTAACAACGGAGCAGAAAAGAGGTGAAAATAAAATGTTTTAGGAACTCACGTGAAACTTCCACCATTTCTGTATCTAATTGCTCGCCCACAGGACACGCTATTCAAGCAGACATCAAAGCAAAATATCCCTAAAACTGCCAGAGCCAAAATATTCGTCTTCTTCCTTCTTAATCTTCTACGTGCAATAATTCAATTCAGAAAATATTGACTTTGATTACACAAAATCCTTGAAATTGCCACAAATGCGGCAGTACTGAGGCCGACTGGAGTTGAAGCCTTTTTTGCTTCAGTAAACACTGCAGGGCATGCGACGTCATGACGTCATATCCGCATGTGGGTCAGATTGCATTCACGTTGGAAATCAAATTTTTTTAATAATGTGAACGGACAGTAAAAAGATCAAATTTGATTAAAAAAATCTGAATTGATGACACCTTTAAGTCATTATAGTCATCACTGTGAAAACTAACTGGACATGTCCTGATGTATGGCAGAGTCTGTTTCTACACACACACACACATAAACACACACACACACACACACACACACACACACACACACATATGCAACACACGTACACATCCTAATTGACAAACTTTGTCCCAGCAGATGTTGAACAAGTGTGCTAATGAAAAGCCAATGGGGGGGAACAGTGTTTGCAAACAACAAAACATTGTTCCCTCTTATACAGGGGCGTGCATTTTACACACACATACGCACACACACACACACACTGGTAGTCATTAGTTCTGCTCTATGATTATTGTTCATTGGCTTGATTCCCTTGGTGACCATTTTCCTCTCTGTTAAACAAATGAGTGTTAATGTCAATTGAAAGTGTTTTTTTGCATGCGTCTGCCATTTATTGTGTAACCTGTGTCAGACGAGATGTGTCAGAAAAGGGCTGTTGATCACATTTTTCGATGTGAGGGGCATATCGTCCACCACCAATTCTGGCCAAAGCGCCAGACGACCAACCAGCGCGTCAACAAAGTGATCCTGCATCATTTGTTACGTTCAGTGAAGCAGGAAGAGGCGAGAACTGTGGGAGGACAAATTCTGGCTGGTTCACCATGACAATGGCATCTGCCCACAATGCTCTAAGCGTCCGACTGTTCTTGACATCCTTCCTATTTACCCGACCTGGCTGTTTTTTTCTTTGATGAAGGAGCTGCCGGAAGCCTGGAAAATCGTTCTAGGCTTGGCAAGTGGGTTAGACTCAAGAGGGGTTACGTTCAAGGGGAACACTTGTTGGATTAGAAATATATATTTCTACATCAGTCCCGGGACTTCTCTGACACACCTCGTAGATGTGCACATGTATGCACGTACTGTCCTACCAGATCATTTAATTCAAGTTGTTCATGAGCCCTGAAGTTTTGGTGTTGCCTCTCTCCTCAGGGATGAGTGGACAGAGGCCATCCAGATGGTCGCAGACAAGCTGCAGAGGCAAGAGGAGGAGAGGATCCAGTGTAGCCCCACCTCCAACATTGACAACATGGTGGAGGAGGAGATGGACATCTCCACCACACACCACAAACGCAAGGTTGTAACAAATGTATGGGAACTTCCTCTTATAAGCCTTTAAACTAGTAAACACTTTGATGCAACTGTATTCCAGCTGGTTGTTTCTTGCTGACATCTCGTGTAGACGTCTTGTGTGTGAAAGTTTTGAGCGAGAGTGTACTCATGCTAGGCCAGTCGTACCATTATTCATTTCTAAAGTTTGGCATATTTGGCTTGTGTGAGTGCTCCGATCCGCGCTCAAGATCGGTACACTTCCCCTTTCGGGGCACGATTGGATTAGAGCCTGGGCACAGCACAATTGCAGGCATAGGCACATTATAGTGCTGTGCATTAACGACGAAACTATATATATATCCTGATATACTGTAGGTCATGTTGTATCTCTAACGATATATATTGCCATTAGGGATATAACGAGATGAACATTTCATATTACGATTATCGTGACCAAAATTATCACGGTTATCATTATTATTGAGGTGTTGTTGAACATGCTCAAAAAGTACCAAGTTATTTTTTTTAAAGTAACGGGAAAAAAAATTGTTACCCATTATTTTGCACTTTTTTTGTTTCTTATGTTTCACTGTTTGTCTCAGTATTTTATCTGTTTTGATGGCTAAGTTTTTATTGTTGTAAATAGTGGTTGGCACTGTAGCACATTAAGATTTATTTTAATTAAAAATGCGTAACAAATAAAGTCTATTTTTATCATTTATTATTTCTGGTGGGCGTTGTGGCATCCTACTCTGTTCAACGGTCCTTGAATGCACCATTAAAACACCTCAGTCTCGTATTCCTTTGAGTATAGAAAGATCACTCTGTATTAAGAGAGCACAGGTTAAAAGTTAAAGTTAAGTTACCACTGATAGTCACACACACACACTAGGTGTGGTGAAATTACTCTCGCGTTTGACCCATCCCCTTGTTCCAGCCCCTGGGAGGTGAGGGGAGCAGCAGCGGTGGCTGCGCTCGGGAATCATTTTGGTGATTTAACCCCCAATTCCAACCCTTGATGCTGAGTGCCAAGCAGGGAGGTAATGGGTACCATTTTTATAGTCTTTGGGGGGTTTGAACTCACGACCTACCGATCTTAAGGCGGACACACTAACCAAAGGTCAATGTACACAATTGAATAGCATAGTTGCTCAGACAGCAATGTGTTATATAGGTTTAAATTGGGGTATGTTGTTTCTTAATGGGGAAAGATGTTAGGGTCTCTTATTTTCATGTTAGCAGTTAAAGGGGAACTACACTTTTTTCTGAATTTTGCCTATAATTCACAATCTTTATGGGAGACAAAAACACATGTTTTTTTAATGCATTCTAATGGAATTTAATGGAGCCAATGAGACGTCATTGCGTCTATTGTGTTTATTTCGACCATAATAGCCAATAAATAACCATCCAAAAAGCGGCAACAATACACCATTTACATTTTCTGACCTGAATATTAACCAAGTATTAGCGATATTATTATAAGCGCTAACATTAAAGGGGAACTGCACAAAAAAAATTGTTAACAATCATCATGACAGACATGACGATGGATGTTTTTTTTTCCATTCTAAAAATTAAATAAATGGGATCCCGAATGCAGCTGAGATAGGCTCCAGCGACCCCGAAAGAGACAAGCGGTAGAAATTGGATGGATGGATGGGATCAAAAGTCCGCTTACAATGGAGCCTATGATCATTTTAAGCATACACGGCACATTAATTTAAAAAACGCATCATGACCTTCGATATTTTTTTTTCTTAATCACTGATTTCTACTCACTGTCGACTTCATGAGAGCCAACAAACATAATAAAAGATCACTTACTGTACAATGTCTACTTTATTAGGATGCCGACTGCTAGGATGTTCATATATTCCTATTTAGATGAAGGACTCATAATCCTCACGAAGAAATGGGGTGGGGGAACAAGTGTCTTTTCGTGTCTTTCTCGCCATTTCCGGGTCCTAAATGGCTGTCAAAGTGGACCAACTTGTCGGAGTACGTCCTCAGTCATCTACTTACCAGGCGAGAGGCATGATTTATGATCTACAATAAACCTCCAGGGAGCAAGGAAGCGAGGAAACACCTCAGCAGTCAATCATGTCGAAATTATACACAGGCTTGTGATCACGGCGTTGCTATAAATAGTTTGTCTGTGTTAGCGCTTATAATAATAAAATCACTAATACTTGGTTAATATTCAGGTCACAAAATGTAAATGGAGGATTGTTGGCGGTTTTTGAATGGTTATTTATTGGGTTTTATGGGCAGAACAGAGGACCTGCCGTTGCTCCGCTGTAAGCAGACTTTTATTTACGTTTATTTACAAGTTAGAATGCATTAAAACAAAATCCATTCGTCATGTCTTTCATAATGATTGTGAGCAACAGGCAAAATTCCAAAAAAAGTGCAGTTCCTTATTAAGGACCTACATTTAGCGGTGTTTTGATCAGAGAGAGGCAACTTCCTTGTGCTGCTGTATTTACATCATCTGCCAGTGAACTGCTTTCGAAGTCCAGAAAGTTAATTCTAGATTAAAAATCATGCCTCTCACCTGGATAGTAAAATGATGTGGATATAAACTGAGAAGTTGGTAAACTTTGACAGCCAACTTAGACCCGGAGATGGCAAAAAAGACACTGGTTTGCATCCAACTTTTTTTTTAACCCTTCGCGAGGATTATGAGTGGTTACACTACAGTTTACAATTTCCTGCAGCCAAGACATTCAAATTAGGATACGAACAATGGAATTATATAGACATTTGTATGGCGTACTGATATTTTGGTATATTGCACTGTACTATGCACATGTCAGTGTAACAGATGCCAGCTAGTGTGGCTGTGTAAAAACCTCACTCCCCGATAAGCGCAACAATGAACAATGAGTTGACAGCCTTGAACTCATTGCCTAGCGCTGCTCCATTTACTGTAACTCTCAGCCAGTGGGGATTTATTCTTTATTCCTAATGATAACAGACACCATTCCTAACAGAAATGAATAGGGATGAAGCCGTGTCATTCAATTAAAATGCCAACGCTCTCCTCATCAAAGCTGCTATTTTCCACAATAGAAATAATCAGAAGGACTAAAGATTATCAAAACAATCAGGGTAATTGCAATAATACAGCAGTGTATAAGTGATGGATGAAGCACAAAAACTCAGTGTATGCGCAGGCTAGTGTGGGCCAGGAGAGGGAGGGAGGAGATGGCGCACAAGCCCTAGTGCAGTGCTTCTCAATTGCGTACATGTGAATTAAAAACATATATATAATATTGTGCTAATGTTCCTTCATTCCAGCAAGTACTGTAGATTTACAAGGTGAAAGTAAGATATGACATAACATGCAACTCAAGATATTTGAAGCCTTATTTTGAAATACTTTGATGATTTTGATTTACAGCTTATGAAAACCTCAAATTGAAAAAACCCTCAATTTGGGGTTTTCAAAAACTGTAAGCCATGATCATCAAATTTATAACAAATATAGCCATGACAAATCTCACTTTGCATGTCATAAGTTAATATCCCATATTAGTTTCACATTTGAAATTTAATTCCTGACATGAATGGACTTTTCCACGTTATTTCCCCCGGTATTTTTTGTTACCCCCTCGAGGAAGAAGAAAACATTTTGCAGCCCCCCACTCTCCGTCACGATTATAAATATTATCATTTGTCTATAATTTTTTTAGGAAGTACACCTCTGCATACAATTGTATACTTAATAACATAAAGAAGTATAGATCAACTTACCACAAATAATAACTTTATCAACATTGTTTTTTAGTCTGTAACAGAAAAGATGCATCAATTTGCCCAAAATAAAAATAAAAAAGATCCTTATTTAAACTACACACATTTTTTGACCGACTTGAACCATTTTATACTAAAAAAATTAAATGAAATAACCAAAACAATTATAATAAATAGGGACAACCGGTAGAAAATGGATAGAGGATCAGCATCAATAAAGGTGCTTTTTGCAACATTCACACAGATGCCTAGAGGGCGCTAACTTTCCAATGTATTTTAAGCAGTATATGCAGCCCTCTTGCGGCTTCTGGGGCGTAATAACGTACGCATGTAACACATGGACGCACATTAGCTTTGCGGTTGTTAGCCAATGATAGCAATTTGGATAGTTAGCGTTAGCTGTAATTGATTGTATATTCTATCATAACAACAATAAGACTGCAAATTGTTTTTTGCTTCTCTTCGACTGATGTTCTCCGGGGTCACACACGTGCCCCCCAGGAGGGCCCACCCCATTATTTGAGAAGGACTGGTCTAGTGTGAGGACACTTCAAATTCACTGTAGGTGGGATAAGGTGTATGTGTAGCAAGTGAGAATTTACTAAACTGTAAAGCATTGTTCCAGTATTTCCAGACTTCCAACATTCTTGTGTGTTTGGTTTCTCCCACACAGACAATGAGCGACTTCGATTACCTGAAGTTGTTAGGAAAAGGAACCTTTGGGAAAGTGATTCTGGTCCGGGAGAAGGCCAGTGGGAAATACTACGCCATGAAGATTCTGAAAAAAGAAGTTATCATCGCCAAGGTCTGTCCAGTGCTGAAAGCTCATCTCTTGGTTGAATTTAGGGTCTTGTGCTCGTGTTTGAACTCGGGCTGTCAAACAATTAGAATATTTAATCAGGATTAATCGCAGTTTGTTAACTCAAAATGAATAGTGATTAGTCGCAGATAAATTAAATTTTTTGTCATTAGTAGGTGTACCGTCGACAGGTAATTTAAAATGTTTTTATTAGCTTGACAGGATAATTACTTTGCTTTAATACATTTTTTTGAAACATTATGCTTTTTTAAACAGCTCAACACAAAAAGGACATACACACGCTTTTAATGACAATTAAAAAAATTACCTGTAGGGAGTTGGTGTGTTTTTTGTTCACCATGATTAGATACCAGTTTTGACTATTAAATATGCATTGTTACGATCATGCTTTGATTGTCAAAGATGTTTGGTAATGTAATCTGTGATATTTCTACTTAAATAAATGCTTCTGATATTCTGTACATTAAGTTAATGGTGTTCGTATCTCTGCACGACATTGTTTTAACCTGCTGTATTCATTAATAAAATGTAATATTCAGGCTGCTAAACATTCTGTAATTGCGGACTATCAGTCAGATATACACTTTATTTAAATCTGCCAGAAAACATTTATTTAGGTAGAGATATCACAGATTACATTACAAAACATTTTTGACAAAGCATGATCGTGATGTGAGACGATTTTTCATTTTGTTATGTAGTTAGACCAGATTTGATGCATAGTGCTTATTGTGAAGCTGTAAGTATGTGATTGGCATGAGAAGAGGTGTCTTGACATGTTTTGACAAAAGTCTCTAATTAAAAAATGACTGCAGACTTCCTCCCTACCATCTTTTTAATGCTAAGCTTGTATTCCATCCTACTGAAGCAGTTAGAGTAACAACCATAAATGTTATGTTATTAATGCACTCAACAGTAATGTAAACACGGACATGAAGCTCCTCTTCTCTGTAGCAGCAAAGCATGCCAGCAGGCGTTCGCTCCAATGATGTCGTCTCACGGCGATCAAAGATGAAATAGTCTTGTCTAGGATTTAAGATTTTCATAATGTACCTTTTTCTTTGTGCATTTCTGCTCGCTATTTTGCCGGTTGTGGCTTAACAGTAACTGGACGCTATTACATTTCCCATGCTACTGAATGGACAGAGGGCCAGGACGCATGCGCGTTAAAAAAAATTAGCGCCGTTATTGGAACTTAAAGTTAACTTGTTATTATTGCGTTAACTTTGACAGCCCAAGTTTGAACCGTTTTAATACTTTTCAGTCTTCTTCTCAGACGTCTTCAGCTGTGTATAGTTATTTTATTTTGTTTTTTTTCCAAACATGTTTTCTTTTGTCTTTATTGTTTGTGCAGGATGAAGTAGCGCACACCCTCACAGAAAGCCGAGTACTGAAAAACACCAGACACCCCTTTCTCACTGTGAGTGTTTGACTTACGCAGCACACAAAGGCTTCACATTCACTCATACAGTTAAATGTGCTACCTACATCTACACTCGCACACACGCACATAAGGCGCCATATTGATCTATACGTACCTGCCTCTCTCGAGGCTAATTACGAGCGAGGCATCAAATTGTCGTACAATAATGGACGCATCTGTTTGCGTGCGCTCTTTTTGTTTGGTGTTTGCGCAGACACATCAGCTACTGCTCACTTCTGTCGCCTCCCGTCTGCTGCGCTAACCTCTAAATACAATCGCATCTGAGTTTTTTGTTTTTTTTTACCACTTTCACATCTGCAGCCACAAAGAGACGCGGAGACCAACTGTTCTTTTGTTTAGCATCTCGATCCTTCAAAGTAAACACTCGTGCGCTCCTACTTCACACAAGATTGTTTGCATAAGCACATAGAGAGTTAAACCTTCTAAAGCTATGGGTGCTGTCTGTTTTTGGTTAAAAGAACTCTAACATTTCAAGATAGTCGTTCACCAAACACTCTAAATAACACGACAGGGCGAGAGAGCAAGAACATGGGAAGGACAATGAATGTTTTTATTAGATTAAATAACTACAAACTTTAATGTCAGTGTTGTTCATTGTTTTGTTTCAGTCATTGAAGTATTCATTCCAGACAAAAGACCGTCTCTGTTTTGTCATGGAGTACGTTAATGGAGGAGAGGTAAGACAAGCACACTCTTTAATAGACTTGCCCAATTTTTCTAATATTTTCCCCTCTCATGTGACTTAATCTACAAACACACTATTATTTCATCTGTGCTTCTTCCATAAAAAACTGAACATTATTGCATAGTAATGCAATAATGTTTTTTTTTAATACATCCTTTTTATTGGATCTTGTCAGATTGTGCAGGTGTTCCCCATCTTTTGTGCAACTGTTGAACAGCCAGTTAAACGTCACCGCGTTTACTCTCAGCCACTATGTACAGTAAAGGCCAAAAGTTTGGACACACCTTCTCCTCATTCAATGTGTTTTCTTTATTTCCATGACTATTTACATTGTAGATTGTCACTGAAGGCATCAAAACTATGAATGAACACATGTGGAGTTATGTACTTAACAAAAAAAGGTGAAATAACTGAAAACATGTTTTATATTCTAGTTTGTTAAAAATAGCCACCCTTTGCTCTGATTACTGCTTTGCACTCTCTGGCATTCTCTCGATGAGATTCAAGCACACCTGGGAAGTGAAAACCATTTCAGTTAACTAACCCTCTTGAAGCTCATCGAGAGAATGCCAAGAGTGTGCGAAAAAGTTATCAGAGCAAAGGGTACATAACTCCACATGTGTTCATTCATAGTTTTGATGCCTTCAGTGACAATCTACAATGTAAATAGTCATTAAAATAATAAAACCCATTGAATGAGAAGGTGTGTCCAAACGTTTGGCCTGTGCCGTATGTACTATATGTGTGAGTATGTATGTATGGATGTATATATATATATATATATATATATATATATATATATATATATATATATATATATATATATATATATATATATATATATATGTATATATATATATATATATATATATATATATATATATATATATATATATATATATATATATATATATATATATGTATGTGACTGTATATGTATATACTGTATATATATATACAGTCACATACATATATATACACATACATACGTATATATATACACATACATACATGCACATATACATATATATATATATATGTATAAATGTATGTATATATATATATATGTGTATATATATATATATATATATATATATATATATATATATATATATATATATACATATGTATAAATGTATGTATATATATATATATGTGTATATATATATATGTATATATATATATATATGTATATGTATACATATACATATTTAATATTAAGAAATTAAATAACAGTATTAATACATTTAGTAATTAAGAAATACGTTGACTGCCAAATATGTCAGATTGTAAATATGAACCTTTGAATAAAAATGCCCCTTTTTCGAGTATTTAGTGTGCTTCTCACAATTCTCGCAACTACATAGTACAATTGTATATACAGGTTCGTAGTTGTAATACACTTGCACCACTTGTGGCAGTAATGATAATCTCAAACAAACACAAGAAGAAGTCTGGAGCTATTCATGAGCTAGTCTGGAGCTTCTTAAGCGCAAAAATGATGACTAAAGGGGTGAAGCTGTATTTTCATCTGCACTTTAATTTTATCGACACTTGAGTTAAAAAACATCCATCCATCCATTCATTTTCTACCGCTTGTCCGTTTCGGGGTGGCGGAGAGTGCTGGAGCCTATCTCAGCTGCATTCGGGTGGAAGGCGGGGTACACCCTGGACAAGTCGCCACCTCATCGCAGGAGTTAAAAAACATATACATTATTAATTTAGTTTATTTATTTGAGGCTGCGCCCTAAGGCTTCCAGCGGCACACAGAATGAATGAATGCACGAAGCGTTCATACACAGAGACACAAAGGCATATTTGGCTCGATTTAAAGGTTTGGAAATTGAAAAGTTCAGGTAAAAAAGCGGTTTGTAAATCGAGGTTCCACTGTTTTGTTAAGCCATTAATTGTAAAATAAGCTGACCGGGGATGTTTTTGTCATATTTTTTGGTTTGAAAACATTTAACTAAACAAGTTGCCAACAGGCCCTTTTTGTTTTCTTGTTCAATTTACTACTAAATTCCAAAGAGAACATGTTGCAGGAATGCAAAGACCTGCAAACAATAAGTGACTAAAGTGGCCTGTAAGAGTTACTTTGGAACAGAGTCGTTTTGTCAGCCAATTGGCTCGTCTCTTCTCGCTTCCTGCTTGTGTCTATTTGTGAGCTCACCTGTGGGGCACCAATAGCCAGAGTGACAGTCGGAGGCAAAATGAGTTTGGATTCCTCCCACTTTTCCATTCCTCCGCTTTTTAATCGGGACTGTTTGCAATCTTGCCTCATTCCCTCAGTGTCTCTGTCACCTGCTCCCTCTCCCAGCGAGTATGGCGCTTCGGTCGGCGCAAGGCCTGAGCAAACGTGCACAGAAGACACGGGCAAACACACACAGAAAATCCCCCCCACCCACCCTGTCCCCGGACAAATTGTGGCCACACATATCGCACACGCTCGGCCAATTACAAAACTGCCACAGTCACAGCTGCCAGTGCACTGATGAAAGCCCACCTGTCGTGTTAGCGTCAGCAGAGCACTCACACACCGTCTGAGCAAGGTGGTCGGCGAGCATCACTCCAGCGGCCATATGCAAACCTCCCTCAACAATTAATGGGGAGATGTGTGCCCCGTGGCCTCCCGGGTAATTTGTACCACTCCACTGTTGCAGCGCAGCATTCTGGTGCCACGTTTGAGTGCCACATGTGTTGCGGCGTCACAGCGACAACTTGACAACTGACGTCTGGGGTGAGAGCGGGGGGGGGCGCGGTCATGCCACCTGAGACCGGGTAAAAAAGCAGCTTCCTCTTAAGTATGTGAATGAGTTCCTTGCCAGAAACTTGGCAAAGGAAGGAGTGAATGAAAATGTAGGCTTAGAGGGGGGCAGATATACCACTAATGAGCGTCACACTGGAGGCAATGGAGGGAGGGCGCTTGGATGCTGCTTCTCTTTAACTAGACTGGCGTATTGATTAAACCCTTGATTTGGCCCCCGCCGCCAAACTCCACGCCAGCGCCTTGTCAGCCTAGCCTAGAGGCTAACGTGGAAGAGCTTTGTGTGTGTGTGTTGGGGCAGGCGCCGCTAGATGAGGTGCCAGCTGCTGAGTGCCTCCATCCACCCACCCTCCTCAGAGACAGACCCCCCCCCCCCCCCCCCCACCTTCCTCGCTCTCTTTCCACACATTCCCAGCTCACCCTCCTCTCTGCCATCTATCATCTCAATATGGTGCGAGCAGCCAGTTTGTGTTGTGCTAATTTCCTCCAATAAATCAGTAATTATTGCTGTCCCGTCCCTGCTGTCTCCCTTCCCTCCTCTCCTCGCCATCGTTTTCCTCTCCCTCCTCCTTTCCCCCGCAGCTGTTTTTCCATTTGTCCAGAGAGCGGGTGTTCTCCGAGGACCGCACGCGCTTCTACGGCGCCGAGATCGTGTCGGCCCTCGACTATCTGCACTCAGCCAAGATCGTGTACCGGGACCTCAAGGTAAACACACAAAAGTCACCTATCCACCAAATGTTCACGAACTGGTTCCTGGAACTAAAGGTTTCTGAAGTATGTGATTTGTGTTTCCACCGCATTTCACAGTTCAAATCAGGCTGATGACGTATAGAGGAGTGGTTTAGTATATTTCTATACTGATACCATGTAAATAAACAGACATTAAGTTATTTTACTAAAAAGTAAGTAAATGAAATACAAATTGAATAATATACAAAGCGATATGATTTAAAAAAATAAAGTGTACCGAATTGTTTATAAAAAAAGTCAGGCTTTAGTCTGCAATGTCCAACAGTCAGAAAGTTGTCTTCTCAGTAAATGATGATTTCATTAGGGTCAGACTATTTATTTTGGTCCATTTCAGCTGTAATAAACAATATTTGATGATAAATGTCAGGGTTTATCTCATGCTGACAACATGAACACATCAGCATTAGCATTCTATTCACTTAGATTGAGGCTAATAACTACACAAATGGAGTGTCTCTGACTACTTTTACAACATGTAATAAAGTAAATGGTTAATATTTGATGTCATTTACCTTCATTCCACTTGTCTGCTGCCTCCTTCATTTCACATTTGTCCAACAAAGTCAGAGTAGTAAGCAGCTTAGGCCTTTGCTTTGAGTCCGGCTTCATATTCCTCCGTAAAGACGTTTCAAGGAGTCCGTCCACTTCTCGTAGCTTCGTGTATTAAAATGAAGTTTGTAAAACTAATAAACGACAATACTGCATATAGTTTAAAGACTACGGCTGAGTAAAAAACACTGCAAAATAGTTCCACTGATCAAAGTTCTTCAGCCCAATGATGCCCCACAAAACTTCCTGTCGAAAGTTCCTTACATTCTTGTTTCTCTCCGCTTGTCAAGTTTGTTGTAGTAGAAATACACAAGAAATAAGAAATAAATTAGTCGTCCTTGCATACTTTGTCATGGCGGTTGTGTGTTCCACCAATCAGCGTTCGACAGCACAGCCCGCCACCGATAAGGTTCCTGGAACCTTCCAAAAGTTCCACCGAACTGGCAGGAACTCCGACAAGTTTGTGAAGAACTAAATCTTACCGGGTTAGTTTTTTGGTGGAAACACAGGGGCTTTATATACCCAAGAAAGTAAATGAGAAAGTTCCTGTAAAAGTTCCTGCGGTGGAAAAGTTCCTAAATGGGCCAAATCAATCACAGCACAACCAGAAATACACTTTGTACTCTCCACTCACTTAAAGAGTAATGCTTACAAACAAAAACTCCAGGAGATTTATAAGCTGATGGTGAATGTTCTCGTCCAGCTCGAGAACCTGATGCTGGATAAAGACGGCCACATCAAGATTACAGACTTCGGCCTCTGCAAAGAAGGCATCACGGACGCCGCCACCATGAAGACTTTCTGCGGCACGCCAGAGTACCTTGCACCCGAGGTAACATTTGGGCTACACTCCCTTGATATCATGGTTATCACTATTATCACAGTATTTGAATGTGCCAAGAAAGTACTTATACACACACTTTTGACCAAGTTATTTTTTTATTTTAAATAACTCAAATAAATAGACATACAGTTAGAAAATGCACTTTTTTGCAGGTTTTGTGTTTCATATGCTTCACTGATAGTGTTATAGTCTTAGTATTTGGTCTGTTTTAATGGCTAAGCTTTATTTGTTTTAAATATTGTTTGTACTTTTGCCCTTTAACATGTATTTACATGAAAAGTGCATAACAAATAAAATCAATTATTATTTATTATTTCTAGCGGGCAATGTGGCGTCCTACTCTGCTCAGCGGTCCTTGAACCGTAAACCCCCAAACCCCAGTCTTGTATTCCTTTGAGTCGAGAAAGATCATTCTGTCAAAAGAGAGCACAGCTTGTAGGTTCAATGTGCACAATTGAATATCTTAGTTGCTCAGACAGCAATGTGTTTATATGATTTTAGATCTGGGTTATGTGGTTTCTTAATAGGGAAAGACGTTAATGTCACTTGTTTTCATGTCAAGATTTAAAGGCCTACTGAAATGAGATTTTCTTATTTAAACGGGGATAGCAGGTCCATTCTATGTGTCATACTTGATCATTTCGCGATATTGCCATATTTTTGCTGAAAGGATTTAGTAGAGAACATCGACGATAAAGTTCGCAACTTTTGGTCGCTGATAAAAAAGCCTTGCCTGTACCGGAAGTAGCGTGACGTCACAGGTTGTGGAGTTCCTCACATCTGCACATTGTTTACAATCATGGCCACCAGCAGCGAGAGCGATTCGGACCGAGAAAGCGACGATTACCCCATTAATTTGAGCGAGGATGAAAGATTTGTGGATGAGGAAAGTGAGAGTGAAGGATTAGAGGGCAGTGGAAGCGATTCAGATGCTGTGAGAGGCGGGTGGGACCTGATATTCAGCTAGGAATGACTAAAACAGTAAATAAACACAAGACATATATATACTCTATTAGCCACAACACAACCAGGCTTATATTTAATATGCCACAAATTAATCTCGCATAAGAAACACCTCCCCCCTCCCGTCCATATAACCCGCCAATACAAATCAAACACCCGCACAACACACTCAATCCCACAGCCCAAAGTACCGTTCACCTCCGCAAAGTTCATACAGCACATATATTTCCCCAAAGTCACGTACGTGACATGCACATAGGGCACGCACGTACGGGCAAGCGATCAAATGTTTGGAAGCCGCAGCTGCGTACTCACGGTAGCGCGTATCCAACTCAAAGTTCTCATGGTAAGAGTCTCTGCGCCCTGAGATCGGTAGGTTGGAGTTCAAATCCCAGCCGAGTCATACCAAAGACTATAAAAATGGGACCCGTTTCCTCCCTGCTTGGCACTCAGCATCAAGGGTTGGAGTTGGGGGTTAAATCACCAAAATGATTCCCGGGTGCGGCGCCGCTGCTGCCCACTGCTCCCCAAGGGGATGGGTCAAATGCAGAGGACAAATTTCACCACATCTAGTGTGTGTGTGACAATCATTGGTACTTTAATCTTTAATCTTAATATTGTTGTCCCAGTTCTCTACGTGTTTGTGTTGCTGTAGCCGGCTGCTAATACACCGCTTCCCACCTATAGCTTTCTTCTTTGCTATCTCCATTGTTCATTAAACAAATTGCAAAAGATTCACCAACACAGATGTCCAGAATACTGTGGAATTTTGCGATGAAAACAGACGACTTAATAGCTGGCCACAATGGTGTCCCAAAATGTCCGCTACAATCCGTGACGTCACGCGCAAATGTCATCATACCGAGACGTTTTCAGCAGAATATTTGGCGGGAAATTTAAAATTGCTCTTTACTAATCTAACCCGGCCGTATTGGCATGTTTTGCAATTTTAAGATGTCATCATTGATATATAAACTATCACACTGCGTGGTCGGTAGTAGTGGGTTTCAGTAGGCCTTTAAGCTAGCTAGCTGGCGCCAGTCAGTCCGTGAGTTTATCAAAGTGCTTATCTTAAATGTAATCAATCACGGTTTTGCAATCATTTAATTTAAAGCGGTAATGCAAACCGCCGGGAGTTTTATTGTAGTTATCATTAGTGTTTATCGTTACATCCTTATATGCAATATTCCAGAGGTGGGACCAAGTCATTGCTTTGCAAGTCACAAGTAAGTCTCAAGTCTTTGCCCTCAAGTCTCGAGTCAAGTCCCGAGTCAAGACAGGCAAGTCCCGAGTCAAGTCCAAAGTCAAGACTGGAAAGTCTCAAGTCAAGTCACAAGTCCTGCATTTTGAGTTTCGAGTCCTTTCAAGTCCTTTTGACCACAGACTAATATTTTTACACAGATTGTGTATGCTTTTAAACCGCTGTATTTATTTATTAAAACACGTGCATTTGAAATAGCAGGAAAGAAAATAGTACTGACATTGCAATTCATAATAGCACTATTAACCAGTCATTTTAATAGTTTAAACAATTTTAAACATTTAACTCATTCCTTTACAGAATAAACACATTTGCAAAAACAAGTGCAACTGTACTTATTTGTACAAAGGTGTTAACATTGTATTTCCATGGCATATTGCATTGTAACTAGTTCCACAGCAGTTTCTATTCTGTTCTTACCTTATCTCATTGATCTCATCTCATACTGTATGTGTGTTGATGTGTGCGTACACATGAAAAACATAACAAATACATGAACATAACAATGAACAGAGTTGTACTTTTTAGATGTCAGGGCCTTATGCAATATGTACACATATTCTTAATATAGTATATATTTTAACTGACCTTTATTTGACTATGTTTGTCTTTTTGTAGGTGGCTAAAATATGCGGTACTGCTGACCGCCGTCTAACGTTACGTTACTGTGTGTGATGCATTGACTAACGTAACGTTATGTATAGGTACCTCATGCAACCCTGCTTAAAAAATCACTTGACAAAAAGAGTGAATAAGGTAGCAAACTGCAGTGGACGCAACATATTGCCGTGTTTGAAATGACGTTATAACCATAAACATCTTATAAGTAGACGCAATATTGGTTGCTGTGACGCGAGCAATATGCATCTTGAAGTGGTGATGAGGAGCCGGCGAGCAGCCTAAACTGACAGTTGACAGGTAGAAAACAAAGATGCTGGTGTTCAGCGTTTTCCTGCTCAAATGAGCGGACTGTTGAAAATAGGAATCGGGGGATTACTTTTCACAAGTAAGATTTAACATTAATGTACTATTGGTTGTATTTTATGAAAATAACATTACCACAGAGTTGAGAAGGAGCAAAGATCTTCAATATTTGTATGTGAAAATCACAAATAAATCTTCTGGGGGAGGATGACGCCCCTACAGGGGTTTGGTTTACAAACTTTCTGCCCCACCTAAAACAAAATTCACCAGCCGCCACTGATTATAATGCATTCTCATTTTAGGCAAAATATAAGACAATACTTTCTTAACAGTATAATTGTAACCAGGAATAAGTCTTCAAGTAACAATATTCAAATACTAACATTGTTGGGTAAAACAGAATTTGGTTTTATTCTGAATACCGTGAAACAGATTGGTGGTTTTAGCTGATTTAAAAGACTTTCAGGTGTTTATATATGTTTAAGTATTTGGCAGACGCTTTTATCCAAAGCGACATACATAAAAAATACATATATAACAATCACTGTAAACATGATCATTTAAGGGAAGAATGTAATACAAAATATCAATACAAAGTGTCACGACAGAATAAACTCTCTGCTGCTGCAGCAACAGAGATACGGTCTATAAGATATATAGATATCTAATGTATTCATACATTGTTTATGTAGCATGTATATATAACGTAATCATATTGTTTCTTCAATTTAAAAATAGCTGACCGTTTTTTTCCCCTTCTCTGGGATTATATTCCCAGTTTTAATCTCGGACGTCTGGTCACTTATAGCGTATAAGAATATTCTATTACTGTTAAGCAAACTATGAATAATAAAACATGTGTCCGTTATCATAGCTACACGTATGACAAAGAAGCGCGTGAAAATCAGTGGTATTCAGTGAGGTAAAATGAATTAAATGCGTTGACAGTTCATTGCTCCTGCCAAATGAATTGCACTGAGTGGAGCGGATCACCACTCCAAGATGGCGGCCCCGCGTCTCGTCTGCGCCAGTAGGCAGTAGCGCTCGATGCTGCGTCTACTTATAAGATGTCTATGGTTATGACGTTAGCAGTGAGTTTACAGCCTCACTGATTTAACTACACAGCAAATAAAAGTCATGTTACTTAGCCAATAAACGTTAGCTTACATTCAAAACTTACCCTTCTTTGTGCAACTTCAAATGTCGAACGAAGTTGGAAGTTGTTGCGTCTCCGTCTGTAATATTCGAACTGCGTGATTTGCATACGACAATTCGTTGACCAAGTCGTAGTTTTTATACCCGAACGAAACCAACTTTGGTATAAATCTTTCTCACTGGCGCGTTGTTTGACAACTCTTGTTCATTGGTTGTCCTGCAATTTGATTGGATGAGAGCTGTGGGATGAAAACAATGTAGATCTAATTGATTGGCTGTTGTACTGAGAGCACACACGCTGACACGCAGCACACACGCTGATAGACAGACATGTACAAAATGAAAGCTACGGAGCGCTCCCAAATAACTTTTTAAGCTTTAGGTTTTGGGGAAAGTAGCAAGTCATGTCAAGTCAAAAGGCTCAAGTCCAAGTGAAGTCACAAGTCATTGATGTTAAAGTCTAAGTCGAGTTGCAAGTCTCTTTACATTTTGTCAAGTCGAGTCTAAAGTCATCAAATTCATGACTCGAGTCTGACTCGAGTCCAAGTCATGTGACTCGAGTCCACACCTCTGCAATATTCCCTTTTTTCCCTTTACTTGCATACCACTCACACAGGCCGCAATATTAGGAACATCTGCACAATGAGATCCGGAGCTGTTAAGTTTTTTTATATATTGCACCTCATCGTCTGTCCTAATTTTTTCTCATGACTGCAAAGGACTATCGTGGCGCCACCGATGGGTTGTGCTCAAAATGCTTTGGAAGACATTCTAGCATACATGTAATCAGGGATGTTCCTATATGAACATTTCATAAAACGGCTATTGTGAGCAAAATTATTAGGGTTATCATTATTATTACAGTATTGTTGAATGTGCTCAAAAAGTACTTTCACACACTGAAATCTTTTTATTTAAAGGGGTCATATTATGATTTTTTTCCCCTACATTTAAAGCACTTCCTTGTGGTCTATATAACATGTAATAGTGGTTATTTGATCAAAATTTTGCATAGATTATGTTTTACAGACCATTTTCAGGCTGCTTTCTGACCGTCTGTTCAGGATTCCCGTTTTGTGGGCAGTTGTATTTACGTGGCTCCTCTTTGACAAGGTCTTCTCCCTGTCATCTTTGTTTACTGGTAGTTTTTAGCACTTCCATAGCAAGTCTACTGACAGATATAGGTTCGAACTATACGTTACTTTATATTAGAAATGGCAACAGCGGAGGATGAATGCCCAACAACAAGAGTATAGAGAAAAAGAAGGAGCTTAATTACTACAGCGTGGACTACAATAGTGGGCGCGCGCACATTTTCGGGACTTACGCAGATCAAAAATACACATCTGTAGGTACCAATAGTTAAGACAAGTTGTTTTTGCATAATTTTGTGAAACAAAACACCACATCATGTTCCTTAACAGGTGCCATTTGTTTGTGTCCTTATCAGTGTTGGGTTAATTACTGAAAACCAGTAACTAGTTACAGTTACTAGTTACTTTATTTCAAAAGTAACTCAGTTACTTACACCAAAAAGTAATGCGTTACTGTGAAAAGTAACTATTTAGTTCATTCTATTTTTATTTTTATTTTTTTAAGGCCCCCTTTAATGCCCTTTTAGCCTTCATTTCAGTACTGTTATTGCACTGGAGAATAATACAATTTGTTGTTCAACTTGACATGCATTTGCATCACTGAACTCTGCTAAGCAATGTGGTCTACATACAACACACTAGGGCTGGGCGATATATCGAATATACTCGATATATCGCGGGTTTGTCTCTGTGCGATATAGAAAATTACTGTATCGTGATATTCGAGTATACGGTCTTACGCAGTTGCTTTTAGCTGCGGGCATTACACTACAGGCGTTTGTCACTCTTTCTTGTCTGTCCTTCTCACAGAGACATAAAACAAGCGCACCTTCTTACATATGTCACATACTGTCACGCGTGCAACGTCATACACTCTCGTGGAGCAGAGAGGTAGCGGCATAGGTAACATTAGCTGTGGTGCTAACATTCTACGCATTTCCCCAGTTTTAGTTTAGAGATAAGGAAAGATTGGCCTGGCCCACTAGGATCCCTCTTTATGTTTGTGAACTTTATAGTCTATACATTTAGAGTGATGTGATAATCAAACACTATAGAAGTTTATATTGAAAGAGTATATAAGATAATTGACAGTGTGTACCTTCAGTGATGAATGATGAGCAGAGGCAGAGTTTGGAGTGTTTTCTTTAGCTCGCTTTCCATGTTTATGTACTCACTGTCCAAGTACGTGGAACATGTTTTCCGTTTGACGCCGGTATCATGCTAATTAGCTGCCTGAAAGCGGGTGACTCCACTGTAGAAATAGCCTGCATGTCTTCTACCACATACGCTGCAATGGCTCTATAAATGTTGTCCTGGCTAGCAGTCCCTCCGTTAAAATCCAGCCGCTGTTGTCTGTGGCTCTCTTTACTAGCTTCGTCGAAGCATGTTGCTTTTGTAGCTGTTTCAGCAGATTTTAATTGCTGTTTTGGGCAGTAGATAGGATCTTTGATCCAAGACACAACTTACATTTAACTAAAATGTTCTTTTCTTTGTGCTCGACAAAAGAAAAGTAGTGAGAATATCTCCATGTTAAGAAACTCAACTTCGGCTCCGCCATGATGTCTTGTTGTTAGTAAACACACACACACACACACCCACACACACACACACACAGAGCGCGCCTCTTGTGACACAGGAAGATTCAGAAGGACGACACTGCAGCTCTCCAATAAAACAAACTCAGATCTTCTCAGTTTCTAGCCGATACTACATAAAAAATCACGTTAAATAACGCAGTAACGCATCATGTAGTAACAGTAACTGAATTACTGAATATAAAAAATAACGCGTTAGACTACTACTTACCGCCGAAAATAACGGCGTTACAGTAAGTCCCAAAACTGGTCCTTATACCCACACCTTAATAATACCTGTATGTTGAAGCACAGCACGTCTGACTACGATAGCCATAATGCGCTGACAATCCATCATGTGATGCAGCTTCGTAATTTACCAAAGTCGTATAAAACCTAAAACCAGTGAAGTTGGCACGTCGTGTAAATCGTAAATAAAAACAGGATACAATGATTTGCAAATCCTTTTCAACTTATATTCAATTGAATGCACTGCAAAGACAAGATACTTAATGTTCTGAGAAACTTAATTTTTTTTTTGCAAATAATCGTTAACTTAGAATTTAATGGCAGCAACACATTGCAAAAAAGTTGGCAATGGCCACTGTGTTACATGGCCTTTCCTTTTAACAACACTCAGTAAACGTTCGGGAACTGAGGAGACCAATTTTTGAAGCCATGCTGTTGTAACACGTGGCTTGGCATTGTCTTGCTGAAATAAACAGGGGCGTCCATGGTAACGTTGCTTGGATGGCAACATATGTTGCTCCAAAACCTGTATGTACCTTTCAGCATTAATGGCGCCTTCACAGATGTGTAAGGTACTCATGCCTTGGGCACTAATACACCCCCATACCATCACAGATGCTGGCTTTTGAACTTTACGCCTATAACAGTCCGGATGGTTCTTTTCCTCTTTGGTCCAGAGGACATGACGTCCGCAGTTTCCAAAAAACATTTTAAATGTGCACCAGATTCTCTGAACCTTTTGATGATATTACGATGGTGAAATCCCCAAATTCCTTGCAATAGCTCATTGAGAAATGTTCTTAAACTGTTAGACTATTTGCTCACGCAGTTGTTCACAAAGTGGTGACCCTCGCCCCATCCTTGTTTGTGAATGACTGAGCATTTCATGGAAGCTGCTTTTATACCCAATCATGGCACCCACCTGTTCCCAATTAGCCTGTTCACCTGTGGGATGTTCCAAATAAGTGTTTGATGAGCATTCCTCAACTTTCTCAGTCTTTTTTGCCACTTGTGCCAGCTTTTTTTAAACATCTTGCGGGCATCAAATTCCAAATAATATTTGCAAAAAATAACAAAGTTTACCAGTTCGAACGTTAAGTATCTTGTCTTTGCAGTGTATTCAATTGAATATAGGTTGAAAAGGATTTACAAATAATTGTATTCTGTTTTTATTTACGATTTACACAACGTGCCAATTTCACAGGTTTTGGGTTTTGTACCTAAACATTTTGAAAGATTTTTGAGCGCTGTGTGTAATATTCAAATTTCTCAATGTAACATCAAAGTTTTGGGCTTGCTTGCTTACGGGAACTTGCTAGCGTTATTTATTGAACAGGAGGTGTAAACCTGCAGTCCAGATGTATCGCTTATGCGTGACTGCTATCTACTGGTCACACTGATCATTACACCATGTACCAAATAAAATTGCTTCAAGGTCTATTATCTGAATCAGAATTAATGCTCTCCAGGTTATAAGGCGCCATGTACATTTTTGAGAAAATGAAAAGATTTAAAAGAAAGAAAAAAATACAAATAGATTTGTGCACATGAACTTGTCAGTCCCCAAAGGTGTGTACCATGGGGTCACACTTTCGGATTTAACAACAGCGCCACCATATGATCGTTTTAAAAGGAAAATAACAATAGAGGAAACAAAGTAGGCGTGAATGTTTTGACAAACATGGCAACAAAATTAGCATACCTCATGATATGTAGGGTGTCTATAACTAGGGTGCATTAGAATTGCTCAAATCTTAAAAATTTACTTTTTATCAAGGAATTAGTTTTGTATTCAATTGTGCAAGTGTACCTAATCAAGTGTCTGGTGAGTGCATGTGTGTCGCAGTACCGCTTATTTAAATAACTGTATATTTATGCTTTGTTCATCTCACTGCCATGTCCATAACCGTATCAGGTGCAGAAATACATAATGGTGGGTCGTTTTTAGAGAGAGTAGAATACATTTTAGCAAGCGTCCATCCAGAAGTTCAGCAGATCAACTGGCGAGAGCGTCTCAGCGCTGTGGGTGGCGTAGAGGGAGGGATGGAGATGTGGAGATGAAGGCAGCAGGGGAGAGACGTGGTGCATATCCCACTTGAAAAAGTACAGAGGACAATTTGGCGCTGAATTTTCTGCCTTTTTTTTTTTTAAGTCCCTTCCTTTGCGTGCCAAAAGCTGATTGGAGGCTGCTAGTTATTTTTCACAGAAAGCGAGCATTTGTGTGTGTGTGTGTGTGTGTGTGTGTGTGTGTGTGTGTGTGTGTGTGTGTGTGTGTGTGTGTGTGTGTGTGTGTGTCTGTGTGTGTGTGTGTGTGTGTGTGTGTGTGTGTGTGTGTGTGTGTGTGTGTGTGTGTGTGTGTGTGTGTGTGTGTGTGTGTGTGCGCACGTGCCCGTGCGTGCGTGCAGTAGAAAGTGCGGGCTAAAGTGAGGCAGATGGCGGCAGATGGGCGAGGTTGGAGGAAGGTGCTCGGAAAAAACCTGGAAATCTACACCGCCGCCACTCGCCCGCCCGCCTGCCTGCACGCTCTGCTCGCCCGCCCGCGTGTAAAAATAACACAGTTTGCTCGGAGCCAAGTTAGAGAGATGCAAAGTAGCTGGGATTAAAAAGAGAAAAGGGGGCTGGTGGGGGTTGAAGACCAAGGAGAGAAGAAGGAATATTTCAGGGTTACAGGAGAACAACTTAGACACTTCCTGTGCTTGCTGCTCATACAAAGGTCAAACAATGTGCAACTTCTACACAACTCATTTTCTCATTCAAAACATCAATAATAAGCAACTTTTATCAAACACATCTCTCTAACATTCCAAAATGTCTGCCTTTGACACCGGCAATCTGTGTGTGATCATGTGTGCGCCTGCTGGCTATCTGCGCTGATACCGCCACAGGCTATGTGTTCCCGTCCCATCTAGTCCAGTCCACGCTGCCAAAGCCTCCATCCCGGGAGCAGCATCCCGCCACCACATGGCTGATCCCAGCCACCAGATAGGACAAGGCCTTTTCTCTCTCTTTCCTTTTTTTTTTTTGTCACATCTCGGTCTTTTAACGCTTAAAAATCTTATTTCTCACCCAGAGAATAACGCGTCTTAACAGGGCCTCTTGTGAGTAGTGGGGTCAAACATTAGTGTGAGTACACCGAGCCCCTTAGACACAAGTCCAAAGACACATGCTTCCATGCCCGCGGCTGTAGGGCAGCATCCTGGCTCTGTGAGAGGATTAATCTGCTCCCTGCCTGCGACCGAGCTGCCACCTCTTTTCTCCTTCAGCCGTCGTAGACGCTCACAATTTCACCAAGCGCTCGAGGTGCTCGAGGTGCTTGTGTGTGTGTGTGTGTGTGTGTGTGTGTTTGTGTGTGTGTGTGTGTGTGTGTGTGTGTGTGTGTGTGTGTGTGTGTGTGTGTGTGTGTGTGTGTGTGTGTGTGTGTGTGTGTGTGTGTGTGTGTGTGTGTGTGTGTGTGTGTGTGTGTGTGTGTGTGTGTGTGTGTGTGTGTGTGTGTGTGCCTCTGCATCTCATTGTTTGCTGCACTCTCAAAACTTTATGAATTTGACGAGGGCGGATAAATATTCCATCTGTCGCGTGCGTGTGTGCGCTCGTCTCAGACTAGTCTCCCAGTCTAAGCCAGCGTTATCCCTCCAGTTGTACCAGTCAGTTGTGCGCGCGGAGCTGGCGGCAAGCAGTGTTCCTCCAGCTCCTGTTTGTCTCCGCCACTGATGAACATCAACATGAAATATCCATTAGCTTGCACACACTGGTGCTACTTTCTGCCTTCTTAGAACAGTTTAGTGTTGTTTTTCTGCATTAACCTGCAGTGTTTCCTATACATTCATTTATTTGTGATGGCCTGCCACAAATAGATTTGGAGCGCTACAAATACCGGATTTTCCGGACTATACAGCGCACCGGTACATAAGCCGCACCCACAAAATTTTAGAAGAAAAAAATAGTTTCCATATATTAGCCGCACCGAACTATAAGCCGCAGATATATACAAACCCCGTTTCCATATGAGTTGGGAAATTGTGTTGGATGTAAATATAAACGGAATACAATGATTTGCAAATCCTTTTCAACCCATATTAAGTTGAATATGCTACAATGACAACATATTTGATGTTCAAACTCATAAACTTTATTTTTTTTTTGAAAATAATAATTAACTTAGAATTTCATGGCTGCAACACGTGCCAAAGTAGTTGGGAAAGGGCATGTTCACCACTGTGTTAAATGGCCTTTCCCAAAGTAGTTGGGAAAGGGCATGTTCACCACTGTGTTAAATGGCCTTTCCTTTTAACAACACTCAGTAAATGTTTGGGAACTGGGGAGACACATTTTTTAAGCTTCTCAGGTGGAATTCTTTCCCATTCTTGCTTGATGTACAGCTTAACTTGTTCAACAGTCCAGGGGTCTCCGTTGTGCTATTTTAGGCTTCATAATGCGCCACACATTTTCAATGGGAGACAGGTCTGGACTACAGGCAGGCCAGTCTAGTACCCGCACTCTTTTACTATGAAGCCACGTTGATGTAACACGTGGCTTGGCATTGTCTTGCTGAAATAAGCAGGGGCGTCCATGGTAACGTTGCTTGGATGGCAACATATGTTGCTCCAAAACCTGTATGTACCTTTCAGCATTAATGGCGCCTTCACAGATGTGTAAGTTACCCATGTCTTGGGCACTAATACACCCCCATACCATCACAGATGCTGGCTTTTCAACTTTGCGCCTATAACAGTCCGGATGGTTCTTTTCCTCTTTGGTCCGGACGACACGACGTCCACAGTTTCCAAAAACAATTTGAAATGTGGACTCGTCAGACCACAGAACACTTTTCCACTTTGTATCAGTCCATCTTAGATGAGCTCAGGCCCAGCGAAGCCGACGGCGTTTCTGGGTCTTGTTGATAAACGGTTTTCGCCTTGCATAGGAGAGTTTTAACTTGCACTTACAGATGTATCGACCAACTGTAGTTACTGACAGTGGGTTTCTGAAGTGTTCCTGAGCCCATGTTGTGATATCCTTTACACACTGATGTCGCTTGTTGATGCAGTACAGCCTGAGGGATCGAAGGTCACAGGCTTAGCTGCTTACGTGCAGTGATTTCTCCAGATTCTCTGAACCCTTTGATGATATTACGGACCGTAGATGGTGAAATCCCTAAATTCCTTGCAATAGCTGGTTGACAAAGGTTTTTCTTAAACCGTTCAACAATTTGCTCACGCATTTGTTGACAAAGTGGTGACCCTCGCCCCATCCTTGTTTGTGAATGACTGAGCATTTCATGGAATCTACTTTTATACCCAATCATGGCACCCACCTGTTCCCAATTTGCCTGTTCACCTGTTGGATGTTCCAAATAAGTGTTTGATGAGCATTCCTCAACTTTATCAGTATTTATTGCCACCTTTCCCAACTTCTTTGTCACGTGTTGCTGGCATCAAATTCTAAAGTTAATGATTATTAGCAAAAAAAAAAGTTTGAACATCAAATATGTTGTCTTTGTAGCATATTCAACTGAATATGGGTTGAAAATGATTTGCAAATCATTGTATTCCGTTTATATTTACATCTAACACAATTTCCCAACTCATATGGAAACGGGGTTTGTACGTTGCGAAATGAGTTATTTACACAGTAGGGGTCTGTAAATGTTTATTTAAATACCTTATTTGTTCTACGCCAGGGGTGTCCAAAGTTTGGCCCGCGAGAGACGTCAACACGAGTTCAATTTCAGTAAGCAACCTGGCCGTGCGGGGTGTTTTCATGTGTCTTGTGAGAAACTCAGGACAGCAAGCACAAGCACAACATATATGACCCAATTCAAACAACCTTTCTTCGTCATGGTGCAGAAAAAAAACATTCGACTAGCACAAAAAGTCAACACACATGGTCACACGTAACACAACCTGCTTGATATTAGGGTTGTACGGTACACCGGTGATAGTATACTATCGCGGTACTAATGAATAAAAAAACGATACTATACTCCGTTTGAAAAATACCGGTTCCCCATTTTTTTACTTTTTAACAGGCATGACGGCGCGTCGTCACATCATGACATTGCTGGTTTTACGAGCAGAGGAGCATGTTCGGCAGCGCACAATCACGCAGTATTTACAAGCAGACACAGTGTGTAGACAGAAAAGGGAGAATAGACACATTTTGGCTTAAAAACTAAAGATAAAGGTGAAGTTATAACACTGAAATGCCCTCAGGGAGAGGTGCTTTAAGACATGGCGAGCTAGCATCAATCCACAGTCGGCAGTGTTTTAGCTACTTTTGGAGACAAATAAAGTAAGTTTCTTACAAGTATCATCCCTGCAGGACAAGGAATAGCTAAACATGATTCACTACACACCGTAGCTCACCGGCGTCACCGCTATTGATGCCGTTCCTGAACAACAAACGCCATGGGTGGATGTACCCCTGACCTCCACTGTAATGATACTAAGTACAATCGCGTATCTAATCGATACTATGATTACATCGATATTTTTTATCGTCACAAAAATCTTAAAATTCATATTATGTTTATAAACTCAGGAAATATGTCCCTGGACACATGAGGACTTTGAGTATGACCAATGTATGATCCTGTAACTACTAAATTTGTGGTATCATCCAAAACTAATGTAAAGTATCCAAACAACAGAAGAATAAGTGATTATTACATTTTAACAGAAGTATAGATAGAACATGTTAAAAGAAAAAGTAAACCGATATTAACAGTAAATGAACAAGTGGATTAATAATAAATTTTTACAGCTTGTCCCTCATAATTTTGACAAAATAATAGATTGAGAAATGACACAATATGTTACGTCAGCAGACAAATTAGGAGCGTTTGTTTGTTAACTTACTACTAAAAGACAAGTTGTCCAGTATGTTCACTATTTTATTTAAGGACAAAATTGTTCTTCGATTGCAATAAGAAACATATTTTTAATGTAAGTCAATAATGCCATTTTTGTGGTCCCCTTTATTTAGAAAAGTATCTAAGAGTATCGACATACATATTGGTATCGGGACAACACTAGTGAATTTATTTTTTAAAAAGTGTCCCGTCACCAGAAAAAATTTGAAATGATACCTATTTAAATCCTTCCCAAGGCGTGATGGGAAAAATGCAAAACACTCTCTCCACACTTACGCATGTTTGACTTTTAGCTGCTTGATATTTCCGATTCATTACAAAGCTTTAAAGAGGTAGTCACGTAGGTAAACAAGGTAGGAGTTGAACTTTCGCATACTCTTAATATTCAATTATAGTAATTATTAATTACATATCTATTATATTATTATAATATGTAAACATACACACATATATATATATATATATATATATATATATATATATATATATATATATATATATATATATATATATATATATATATATATATATATATATATATGGTTACTTTGCATGCAGTCTGCTTTCGGCCCCCAGCCAAATTTTTTTAGCCCAATGCGGCCCCCCAGTCCAAAAGTTTGGACACCCCTGTTCCCCTGTTCTAAACGGTGCATGTAACGCGGCAGTGAAACGGCTGATCAAATAAAAAAGAAATCATTGTCATGGACCCACTAGCTGTAGAAGTTAGCTCTCCTCCCGAAAATCTCCCGGGGCAACCATTCTCCCGATTTCCACCCAGACAACAATATTGGGTGCGTGCCTTAAATGCACTGCATTTGCGTCCCGGCCCAATCACATAATATCTACGGCTTTTCACACGAGCAAATGAATGCAAGACATACTTGGTCAACAGCCATACAGGTCACACTGAGGGTGGACGTATAAACAACTTTAACACTGTTACAAATATGCGCCACACTGTGAACCCACACCAAACAAGAATGACAAACACATTTCGGGAGAACATCCGCACCGTAACACAACATAAAGACAACAGAACAAATACCCAGAACCCCTTGCAGCACTAACTCTTCCGGGACGCAACAATATACACCCCCCGCTACCTCCAACCCCCAACCCCGCCCACCTCAACCTCCTCATGAGCATGTCCCAAATTCCAAGCTGCTGTTTTGAGGCATGTTCAAAAAAATAATGCACTTTGTGACTTCAATAATAAATATGGCAGTGCCATGTTGGCATTTTTTTCCATTACTTGAGTTGATTTATTTTGGAAAACTTTGTTACATTGTTTAATGCATCCAGCGGGGCATCACAACAAAATTAGGCATTATAATGTGTTAATTCCACGACTGTATATATCGGTATCGGTTGATATCGGAGTCGGTAATATCGGTATTGTTGATATCGGAATCTGTAATTAAGAGTTGGACAATATCGGAATATCGGATATCGGCAAAAAAAGCCATTATCGGACATCTCTAGTTTGTTGTATTGCAAAACTTACAAACAATGCTTGGAGTGATGAATGAAGAAACTATACGAGTATGAACGCTACTTCTGGTTCAAGGCACAAAACAGAAGGAAATACTGTAGACGTTCAACCCGCAACATTTGCAGCGAGAGAACTCGCCATATCACAAACAACAAAAGCCCTCATCTTTAATAACAAATTGAAAATTAGGGCTTTACAAAGATGATAATGACATTGCTTGGATATTCATTTAACAGCTTTACTGCCACCACAATAAATACTATTTCGTTATCATCGTTATATTGAATCATTAGACTGTGCAGGTGTAACTAATGAAGTATTTTCGTCATGTGTACGAACAGCATCTTTAGATAATGGCTGTTAGCATGTGGGCCTTTGTGAAGTCTGTTCGCCCGGCCCGGTCCATTATTAACAGTGAGAAGATGCTATTATTATTGGCGAGATGGCCAACATATGCTGTTCTGGACGCTCTCCAAGCCTGCCAGTCTGCACGCCGTTCACCCTCGCCCCGTCCCAAAACCACACTCTTCATCATAGCGTCACATGTTAATAAGCTTGTGATGTTAATGAGGGCCTCAGCAGCACCTGAAGTACCTCTCTTCTCACGTCCCCTGCTCCCCATCCTTCCTCGTCCCCCTGAGGCGCGCGAGAGGATGAAGGAATGAAGGAGCAGATGGAGAAGACGAGAGTAGGCAAAGTGTAGCAGAGGACTTTGATAGACTCGCTCGGCAGCCGTGACCTGCGTCCATGACCCCTCCTGCCTCCTCCATCCAGGGACGCTCTTGTCTGTGTCTGCCAGCTGAGGAGTGAGCGTGCCAGGGAGAGCTGGCAGAGACCAGGAGGGGGCAGCACACTCAGCAGGCCTTTAACTGGCCTCTGAAGACCTGCCACGCAGTGATGTTAGCCTCTGTGTGCACGTGTGCGTTTGCCATCATCATCATCCTCCTTGTTACCACTAAACCCACTTCTGTTCATCTCAGCTTGTTTTTTAAGCTTCCCTGCAGCCACTTTGTGCCATCTTGACTCTCTTCTGCTTTATCTCCTGGCTCATCTGCCTTCTTTGTCACCTCGGGCACTCAATAAAATACATGCAGACTTGCAAAATAAAAGCAGATGTCTAATAAAACAAACAGCCGCGCTTAAAAACATGCACGCAGACACAAAAAAAAGCCGGCTGAACAGAAGCCGATTGAACGTCTGCTTCCGTCTCCTCCCTCAGGTCCTGGAGGACAACGACTACGGCCGGGCGGTGGACTGGTGGGGTCTGGGAGTGGTGACGTACGAGATGATGTGCGGACGGCTGCCCTTCTACAACCAGGACCACGAGAAGCTGTTTGAGCTCATCCTGATGGAGGACATCAAGTTCCCGCGCACCCTTTCAGCCGACGCCAAGTCGCTGCTGTCCGGCCTGCTCATTAAAGACCCCAACAAAAGGTGCGTGTGCTCAATCAGTGCAACTCAAAATGTGACACATAAACACAGGAAGTTCAAGTCAAGTTCAAGTTCAAGTGACTTCACTGCAAAAAGTCAGTGTTCAAAAACAAGGGAAAAAAATACAAAAATTAGGGGTATTTTATTTGAAGTAAGCAAAATTATCTGCCAATACAACAAGAAAATTTGGCTTGTCAAGACTTTCCAAAACAAGTAAAATTAGCTAACCTCAATGAACCCAAAAATACCCTAAAATAAGTAAATTCTCACTAACAACAAGTGCACTTTTCTTGGTAGAAAAAAAAATATGAGACCTTTTTGCTCAATATGTTGAAAAATATTCTTAAATTAAGTAAATGCTAGTGCCATTATTTTGACATAATGATATGCGCTGGGCATTACGTTTCTTGAAACCAGCAAACTTATACTAAAAACCAATTTATTGTTCTTAATGGAAAGGCAACGAGGCAATATCTTGTTACTCTCGGGGTAACCATTTATCATATGGTCTAAAAATGCATTTTTCCATCGACAACATGACATCATCGCGCCAAGTGCGTGCTCTTTCAGTCAATTAGTGCGCATATATACAGCCCGGCCCTTCGCCAAAATGTTTTTAATTGTAATTTTGAAGAATTTATCTGAATGTGCATGAACTATTTCTGTTCAAAATTGTTAGAAATGTTAAATGTTTAAATATTAACTATCAGTTTACTGTACTGTGCCAACTGTACTTCCATATGAGTGCGTATTTTCTATTGTTTCAGTGAAAATAAAGGAGCAAAGTCCATTTGGCTGTCATCTGTTTTAATTATGAGACACAATTATGTCAAAATCATGATTTTTTTTTCATGCTTGAAATAAGAAATTATTACTTTAAAAAAGTTGTTTTATACTTGTGAGTGTTGATGACACAGCTTTGCAACAGTTGATATTCTAGTTTCAAGCATGTTTTACTCAATATAGGTCATAACATCTCAGCAACAAGCTGTAATATCTTACTGAGATAATGTAGGACCAAAACCCTTAAAACAAGTAAAACACTCTAACATAAAATCTGCTTAGTGAGAAAAATTATTTTATCAGACAGAAAATAAGCAAATATCACCCTTATTTGAGATATTTAATCTTACCTAGATTTCAGTTTTTGCAGTGTTCGGTAGATTTGTTTTGCAGTATAAAATACAGGAGAATGGCATATGCATATACAGTGCAGGCCAACAGTTTGTACACACCTTGTCCTCATTCAATACGTTTTCTTTATTTTCATGACTATTTACAATGTAGATTGTCACTGAAGACATCAAAACTATGAATGAACACATGTGGAGTTATGTACTTAACAAAAAAACCGAGAGGGACGAGCGGTATGAAATGGATGGATGGCACTCCTACAGACATCACACATGGGACGGTTCAGTATCGTTGCTTGAAGTGATGAATGAAGAATCCATATGAGTATGGACGGCTAAAGACGCACTGGCACTTCTACTTCCAGTTGATAGCCAGTCTAAACGAAAGGGCACTGCAGTGAGCGAACTCATCCAAAAGGTGGCGTCGTAGCTCCAACAATAACACTCTTTGCTTGTGTTCTTTTAAAACTATTTGCATTATGGCCATCAGGGAAGAAAAATCCATAAATTAGCTGCACCGTTTTATAAGCCGCAGGGTTCAAAACGTAGGAAAAAAGTAGCGGGATTTACAGTATACGTGCATGAAATATTGGTAATGATATGAAGAGGAGGTACTGTCGTATTATTCATGTGTAAAACTGATAATCATAACTTAAGTATGATCAAAACATTAAAGAATGGAGTTAAACATATTTTAAAAGCTCTTAGCTTTAGTTTAACATATTAGCTTCAATAAGTGTATATGTTTTAATATTATTAGTTTTAATAAGTACGTATGTTTGAATATTATTAGTTTTCCTAAGTACATTCCATCCATCCATCTTCTTCCACTTATCCAAAGTCGGGTCGCGGGGGCAGCAGCCTAAGCAGAGAAGCCCAGACTTCCCTTCTCCCCAGCCACTTCATCCAGCTCCTCTTGAGGGATTCCAAGGACTTCCTAGGGCAGCTGGGAGACATAGTCTCCCAAACGTGTACATACTGTATGTTTAAATACTATTAGCTTCAATCAGTACATAATGTATGTTTAAATAATATTAGCTTCAATCAGTACATAACGGGATTATATGTTTAAATAATATAAGCTTCAATCAGTACATCATGTATGTTTGAATAATATTAGCTTCAATCAGTACATCATGTATGTTTGAATAATATTAGCTTCAATCAGTACATAATATATGTTTAAATAATATTAGCTTCAATCAGCACATCATGTATGTTTGAATAATATTAGCTTCAATCAGTACATAATATATGTTTAAATAATATTAGCTTCAATCAGCACATCATGTATGTTTGAATAATATTAGCTTCAATCAGTACATCATGTATGTTTGAATAATATTAGCTTCAATCAGTACATAATATATGTTTAAATAATATTAGCTTCAATCAGCACATCATGTATGTTTGAATAAAATTAGCTTCAATCAGTACATAATATATGTTTAAATAATATTAGCTTCAATCAGCACATCATGTATGTTTGAATAATATTCATTCACATTGATTGTTCTTCCTCTAACAAACTAGACTTGGTGGAGGACCAGAAGATGCCAAGGAAATAATGAGACACACTTTCTTTGCTGGGGTGGACTGGCAGGATGTGTACGACAAAAAGGTGTCACAAACACACACTTGACAATAATTTGTGTATCAACACCTCACACTTGACAATAGTTTGTGTATGGACACTTGACAATAGTTTGTGTATGGACACTTGACAATACTTGTTGTATCAACAACTCACACTTGACAATAGTTTGTGTATCAACACCTCACACTTGACAATAGTTTATGTATCAACACCTCACACTTGACAACAGTTTGTGTATCAACACCTCACACTTGACAATAGTTTGTGTATGGACACTTGACAATAGTTTGTGTATGGACACTTGACAATACTTTGTGTATCAACACCTCACACTTGACAATAGTTTGTGTATCAACACCTCACACTTGACAATAGTTTGTTTATCAACAACTCACACTTGACAATACTTTGTGTATCAACACCTCACACTTAACAATAGTTTGTGTATCAACACCTCACACTTGACAATACTTTGTGTATCAACACCTCACAATTGACAATAGTTTGTGTATCAACACCTCACACTTGACAATACTTTGTGTATCAACACCTCACAATTGACAATAGTTTGTGTATCAACACCTCACACTTGACAATAGTTTGTGTATCAACACCTCACACTTGACAATAGTTTGTGTATCAACACCTCACACTTGACAACAATTTGTGTATGGACACTTGACAATAGTTTGTGTATCAACACCTCACACTTGACAATAGTTTGTGTATCAACACCTCACACTTGACAATACTTTGTGTATCAACACCTCACACTTGACAATACTTTGTGTATCAACACCTCACAATTGACAATAGTTTGTGTATCAACACCTCACACTTGACAATAGTTTGTGTATCAACACCTCACACTTGACAATAGTTTGTGTATCAACACCTCACACTTGACAACAATTTGTGTATCAACACCTCACACTTGACAGTAGTTTGTGTATCAACACCTCACACTTGACAACAATTTGTGTATGGACACTTAACAATAGTTTGTGTATCAACACCTCACACTTGACAATACTTTGTGTATCAACACCTCACAATTGACAATAGTTTGTGTATCAACACCTCACACTTGACAATAGTTTGTGTATCAACACCTCACACTTGACAATAGTTTGTGTATCAACACCTCACACTTGACAATACTTTGTGTATCAACACCTCACAATTGACAATACTTTGTGTATCAACACCTCACACTTGACAATAGTTTGTGTATCAACACCTCACACTTGACAATAGTTTGTGTATCAACACCTCACACTTGACAATAGTTTGTGTATCAACACCTCACACTTGACAATAGTTGTGTATCAACACCTCACACTTGACAACAATTTGTGTATGGACACTTGACAATAGTTTGTGTATCAACACCTCACACTTGACAATAGTTTGTGTATCAACACCTCACACTTGACAATAGTTTGTGTATCAACACCTCACACTTGACAATAGTTTATCAACAACTCACACTTGACAATAGTTTGTGTATCAACACCTCACACTTGACAATAGTTTGTGTATCAACACCTCACACTTGACAATAGTTTGGTTATCAACAACTCACACTTGACAATAGTTTGTGTATCAACACCTCACACTTGACAATAGTTTGTGTATCAACACCTCACACTTGACAACAGTTTGTGTATCAACACCTCACACTTGACAATAGTTTGTGTATCAACATCTCACACTTGACAACAGTTTGTGTATGGACACTTGACAATAATTTATGTATCAACACCTCACACTTGACAACAGTTTGTGTAATTTGACAATAGTTTGTGCATTGACACTTGACAATATTTTGTGTAGTAACACTTCACAATAATTTGTGTATCAACACCTCACACTTGACAACAGTTTGTGTATGGACACCTGACAACAGTTTGTGTATGGACACTTGACAACAGTTTGTGTATGGACACTTGACAACAGTTTGTGTATGGACACTTGACAACAGTTTGTGTAATATGACAATAGTTAGTGTATTGACACTTGACAATAGTTTGTGTAATTTGACAATAGTTAGTGTATTGACACTTGACAATATTGACCATTTGCTAGTATTAAGTACTTTTATAGAATAATCTTAATAATAAAAACTACCTTTACAAAGATAGTAAAGTCAATTAGGGTATGAAGTATGCGTGTTATGATATTGATAATAATTAGTGTGCTAACAATATGATTTTTACATCCTAGATGGTTCCTCCCTTCAAGCCCCAGGTGACGTCAGAGACCGACACCAGATATTTTGACGAGGAGTTCACGGCACAAACCATCACAGTGACGCCGCCTGAGAAATGTGAGTTTTTACTTCAGTGCGACAAAAAAATCAATGTCGCCATCATTTTGAATATTGTACTCTTTATGCCTGCCTGTCTGTCTGCTTTGTGGTGCCCTTCAATGGTGCAGTAAGACATGTTGGACAATGGGGCAAGATGCTCTCCTGCTCCCAGTGCACAAATGAAAGTGTAGAACGATGTTTCGATGAGTTTGGTGTGGAAGAACGCATTAGGAGAGAGATGGCGAGCAAGCAGGTGACATTACAACAACGCTAACAAGTCAATGTTTCTTCAACGAGCGTAGCCAGCGCTGTCAATGTGAGGATTTAAGGAATAATGTTGTACTGGGATACATGGGCTTTTTTTGTCATTTAAAAACCTAAGTTATAAAAAAAACATCATAAATGGTGGTATTCAATTATAAATCTTTGGGCACCTCATGATTCCGTCCAATTCAGAATTGATTCCAGATTCAACATGATAAAACATTTTTTCAAAACAGATTACAAAAGCTCCTCTTGGCTTGGCATTTATTTTTAAATTTAATTTACAAAATCACAGAATATTAATACATTTAATAAAAGAACAGAACAACTCCAACCCAATTCAAGCTTTCCAATAATTATGATAAAAATGGAGAAGACATACAAATACATTACTAAAAAATAAAAATGATCAAAGCAACAAAATCAATAGTGGTAATAATAATAGATGTTTCATGTGTTTTGTTTTTTTTAAATGTAAAGTGTTTTATAAATAAAATGAATTATTATTATAATAATATTATTTAATCGAAAAATGTCTTCTTAAAAAAAAATTGCAAAATATAAAATATATATATACATTTTTATTTTATTTTGATTAATTCTCAAAAATTATTAATCAACTTGGAATCAGAAAAAATAAAAACACAATTTGGGTGTGAATTGAATGAATTTTGAGCACCCTTAATAGATATAACAGTGAAAGGATAAAGTGATACAAAATATAATAAATTTATTTGTGGCAGTATAGAAAATATAATAAATGTATTTGTGGCAGTATAGAATAAAGTTGTGTACAAAGTTCACGTTTGTATCTTATTGCAGACAACTATGGTGCGTTCAAGGACCCTTGATTAAAGTTAGAAACAGAGGTGTCTCCAGGTTTTAAAAAAAATGAAAGGTTATATGAATTTTTATTTTTACATTCTGGCTACTTTATATTTGGAATTTGTTGGCACTTTTTTGTAAAACAAAACAAACAAAAGTTCATTATTTAGAGAGGTGTATCTAGGTATTGGAGGTGTCAAAAAATAGATTTTCAAATGAATCGAGATTCTTATGTGTAGGATTCTTAATCTATTAAAAACATTCTTTTTTTTTCTTCTAAAATCTGTCCTGTGCAGCTACTTTAGTAATGTTTAGGTAGAACTTTATCAAACAAAACCTTTTTTTTTTAATGTAATATAGTAATTGATCAGAGCTGTTTATCTACTTTAGAGAGGAATGTACCGTATTTTTCGGAGTATAAGTCGCACTGGCCGAAAATGCATAATAAAGAAGGGAAAAAACATATATAAGTCGCACTGGAGTATAAGTCGCATTTTGGGGGAAATTTATTTGATAAAACCCAACACCAAGAATAGACATTTGAAAGGCAATTTAAAATAAATAAAGAATAGTGAACAACAGGCTGAATAAGTATATGTTATATGACGCATAAATAACCAACTGAGAACGTGCCTGGTATGTTAACATAACATATTATGGTAAGAGTCATTCAAATAACTATAACATATAGAACATGCTATACGTTTACCAAACAATCTGTCACTCCTAATCGCTAAATCCCATTAAATCTTATACGTCTAGTTTCTTACGTGAATGAGCTAAATAATATTATTTGATATTTTACGGTAATGTGTTAATAATTTCACACATAAGTCGCTCCTGAGTGTAAGTCGCACCCCCGGCCAAACTATGAAAAAAACTGTGACTAAACTGTGAAAAATACGGTAGTTCATCATAGAATTGGCAGTCACTGTTATTAAAGTATTGACTTTGAATTTAGAATTGATTCTGAATCAAATTGCTACCCACAAGAATCGAATCAAGAGGTGTCCAGATTCACAGATTCATAAGATTCACAGCCCTAATAGATATGTTGATCTTAAAAAGTCAAAAACCCGATGAAGGTTTTTACATGTGCTTTAAAAAGCTGGTTTCAAGCAAATTAAAGTAGTGATTCGTTTTGGAGTGCATGTAAACATGCCAAGTGTGTATGTAGGGTAGAGATATCGGGTTTATATATATATATATACCGTATTTTTCGGACTATAAGTCACAATTTTTTTTCATAGTTTGGGTGCGACTTATACTCAGGAGCGACTCATGTGTGAAATTATTAACACATTACCGTAAAATATCAAATAATATTATTTAGCTCATTCACGTAAGAGACTAGACGTATAAGATTTCATGGGATTTAGTGATTAGGAGTGACAGATTGTTTGGTAAACAAGTTTTTTTCCTTCTTTATTATGCATTTTCGGCCTTTGCGACTTATACTCCAGGGCGACTTATACTCCGAAAAATACGGTATAGACCTTGATTTAGTTCTTGAACAACTGAAAAGTGTGTACAGTTCCCATAAGAATCAATCAATAATTAGTTCTAGCCTTGACAAAAGTTAATATTTTAGTACAAAAAAACTGCACACTTAAAAAAAAACATATATGTATGTATGTATACATACTGTACATACAATCAATGATATATATCTCAAACATAACAAGGGGGCAATGGCTCAACAATCTCTTTTTGTATCCAAACAGCATTACAGCAAGCTTAAACGCACACACAAAATTCTTGTTGGTGCGCTCTAAAACGTTAACCACCATGTTGCTACAATAAAAAACTAACCAAAGTGTATGCAAGTATTAGCACAAACTTGCAGTGTGAAGCGATCCTTCATCAGCTTGTGTCCCAGCAGTGTCTTCTCCTTCGCTGTAATCTGGCATTTTTTCGGTCTCATCACAATTAAAGACGTTCTGCAAAACAAAGCCCCCATCGCCGATAAAATCTTTGAAGCGAAAGTACCGCAAACTGGAGGCTAACTAGCGGTTGCATAGCAACTTGAAGCGTTTGGACACGTTTAAAGTGTTTCTGATCACACCGAGTGATCTCTGAGCCAGGCTGACACAGATCTGACCGGCGTAAGGTACGACAATCGTGGAAATAAACACGTCAGAAGTGTGCTAGCCATCGACGCTAACAACGCCAACGCTTCGCCTCTTCAAAATGGGCGGGCCCGTGTGTATAGGAAGTGATGGCTTCCAGCGGCATGCAGAAGAAGGAATGAAGCGTGGTTCATGGTTGGAACACATATTTGGCGCCATGTAAACGTCAAATGTCACAAAAAGGCGTCGGATTAGTTGATCATAGCCCACAAGTGAAAGTGTTGGTGCTTTTATCCACATGACACAAATAACTATATATGTTTTTTTTCCCCTCATCATTGTGGCGCCCCTTAGGGCAGTGTTTTTCAACCTTTTTTGAGCCAAGGCGCATTTTTTTCATTGCACACCACCAGCAGAAAACATTAAAAAACGAAACTCAGTTGACAGTATTGTCGCAATTGTTGGATATGACTTTAAAGCATAACAAAGCATGCATCAATATACAGTAGCTCTTGTCTCAAAGTAGGTGTACTGTCACCACCTGTCACATCACGACGTGACTTATTTTGAGTTTTTTGCTGTTTTCCCGTGCGTAGTGTTTTAGTTCTTGTCTTGCGCTTTTCCTGTTTTGTCTGTATTTTCCTGTTGCAGACGCCGTCTCTGCTCCACACGCTGTAAGTCTTTGCGGTCGTCCAGCATTCTGTTTTTGTTTACTTTGTAGCCAGTTCAGTTTTAGTTTAGTTTTGCATAGCCTTCCCTAAGCTTCAATGCCTTTTCTTAGGGGCACTCGCCTTTTGTTTATTTTTGGTTTAAGCATTAGGCACCTTTTTACCTGCACACTGCCTCCCGCTGTCGTCTGCATATTATGATCACGACAAACCATCGTCGTCTCACACGACGTGTTCCAAACATCTACCAAGCAATCAGCTACCGGCTGTCACCTACTGATATGGAGTATTACACAGCACCGACACTCAACAACAACACATTATTTGTAGAGATGTTCGATAATATCGGACTGCCGATATTATTGGCCGATAAATGCTTTAAAATGTAATATCGGAAATAATCGGTATCTGTTTCAAAATTACGACTTGTCCAGGGTGTACCCCGCCTTCCGCCCGAATGCAGCTGAGATAGGCTCCAGCACCCCCCGCGACCCCAAAAAAGGGACAAGCGGTAGAAAATGGATGGATGGATGGGTTTCAAAATTATCGGTATCGGTTTCAAAAAGTAAAATTCATGACTTTTTAAAACGCCGCTGTGTACACGGACGTAGGGAGAAGTACAGAGCGCCAAAAAACCTTAAAGGAACTGCCTTTGTGTGCCGGCCCAGTCACATAATATCTACGGCTTTTCACACACAAGTGAATGCAAGGCATACTTGGTCAACAGCCATACAGGTCGCACTGAGGGTGGACATATAAACAACTTTAACACTGTTACAAATATGCGCCACACTGTGAACCCACACCAAACAAGAATGACAAACACATTTCGGGAGAACATCCGCACCATAACACAACATTAACACAACAGAACAAATACCCAGAACCCCTTGCAGCACTAACTCTTCCGGGACGCTACAATATACACCCCCCTCTACCCCCTACCCAAAATCCCGCCCACCTCAACCTCCTCATGCTCTCTCAGGGAGAGCATGTCCCAAATTCCAAGCTGCTGTTTTGAGGCATGTTAAAAAAATAGTGCACTTTTTGACTTCAATAATAAATATGGCAGTGCCATTTTGGAATTTTTTTTCCATAACTTGAGTTGATTTATTTTGGAAAACCTTGTTACATTGTTTAATGCATCCAGCGGGGCATCACAACAAAATTAGGCATAATAATGTGTTAATTCCACCACTGTATGTATCCGTATCGGTTGATATCGGAATCGGTAATTAAGAGTTGGACAATATCGGATATCGGCAAAAAAGCCATTATCGGACATCTCTAAATATTTGCGGATTATAATTACTGGTTTGCAAAAAATATTTTTAACCCAAATAGGTGAAACTACATTATCTCCCACGGCACACCAGACTGTATCTCACGGCACACTAGTGTGCCGCGTCACAGTGGTTGAAAAACACTGCCCTAGAGAGAATATGTTAAACGGCCACATGCAGCCTTGGTTTTTTGTATTGGAACTTGTTGTTGTGTGGTTCTAGTCGACGAGGACGGGATGGACTGTCTGGACAACGAGAGACGGCCGCACTTCCCGCAGTTCTCCTACTCTGCCAGCGGGCGGGAATGAACTTGTCCCCCATGGTGACATCATCACAGCTGGTCTACGAGCTCATCAGTGCGGGACGAGGACAGCACAGACCCTTCACTTTCGGACTGAACAACCCCCCTTTTGTGTAGGGGTCCTGGGGCGGGGGGTACAACCATCCTATTGGTTCATGAACGGAGCTCGTTAAGGTACGAACGTCCGGTTAGCCGCGAGCGCCAACGCGGGAGGGGGACTGCTGTGCTCTGACGCGTCTGCTCGGCCGTCCCGCTCCTGGCTTGTGGAGGCGGACTGCCACCGGCGGTTTTATCTCAGGCTTCCTGCGCACGCCTCAATCATTCCGGGGTCCACCGAGGGGGTCCAGCAGGCCACATGTAGGCAGGATTCCACTCAGGTTCCACTCGATGCAATCCATTCTCCTCGTTGCTGCTATTCCAACACCCACCACTAGGGGACAGGAACACAACCAGCCCCCCCCTCTTCTCCCCCTGGCTTTAACGCCATCAATAACAACGCAACGCGTCGCCTGTGCTTGCTAACTTGCTGCTAATGCGGAGCTACGACACATCAACATGGATTGAAAAGAAAGATGTCATGTGTGCTTGTGAGGAGGTTGAAGGCAGCCAATCAGAGCACAGCAGTCCCCTCCGAGTCAGCAGTGACGCCCGCTCCAATGTTGTCACCAGGGAAGCTTTACGGACCATCCATCAAGGTACTTCTTTATTCTTGCACTCATACTTTTTATATTTGACTTTTTTTTAATGCCAACACGCTTTGTTAGGGCTGAGAAACAAAACTAAAGAATGTAGGAGGACAAAACGTGTCGCGTTCCCTCCGCCAAGGAATTATTTATGATTTTATTTATTGTCATCAGCTCGTCTTGTCCACTAGAGGGGGCCCACGAGCACAGGCCTCCACCAAGGTTACTTGAGTGGCTCCTTCTTTCCCCCCCCCCGCTGGTGGCAAAGTGTGATGAGAACCATAGAACCAAAATCGGGGCTTTTTGGCACGGGAGCAGAGCGACAAAAGTCTCCGTCCTGGCTGCTCAGTACAATATGGCCAAGTCAACAATGAATGTTTTAGTTCACTTTTAGCTCAACATCGACCACACTGGACTCTTGCTTTTGAATAAACTTATGCAAATTAGCTTTACTGCGCGCTCGTCCAGGCTGCTCGGTACAATATGGCTGCGAGAGTAATAATATCAAGACGATATTTTGTTTGTACGTTACCTTCTTTTTACACTTGAATGGATGCTCCATTGGGAAACGTTGCCTGTGCAGAACATAAAAGGTTCTGTGACGGCTGCAGTTTTGACACTGGAACGGATAGTTTTGTCATTCCAGAAGCAGAAGACTGTGGTGTCAGTTGAGGGGGGGGGAGGGAGAGGGGGGGGGGGGATAGTGTGTGTTTGGCTTTGGAGCAGGGGTGTCGAACTCGTTTAGCTCAGGGGCCACATGGAGGAAAATCCATTCCAAAGTAAAATCCTGGCATGATAACCTAAAAATAAAGACAACTTCAGATTGTTTTGTTCAAAAATAGACCAAGTACTTTCTGGAAGTTTTCTAACTTCATTAGTCGTATTTTACTTACTGAATGAATGTTATGTTCATTGAGTCTTAAAGTTTTAAAATTGCTAATGCGACACCTAGTGGACACATTCAGAACAGCAGTTTCTTTCATTTAATCATGTCAGCTGGCGTTTAACTCGTCTCGCGGGGCCCTAGGTTTGACACCCCTGTTCTTGGGGGGTCCCACTGTGCACTCCCCGTGTCTGCACTTTTATCCAGATTTGCACCGACGCGTTAATGTTACACACAGAAACAGATTGAGATTTATTTTTATACTTTACCTGGCATGTGGCCTTGGTGGAGGTCTTTGTTCTGTGCTCGTGTTACTTTTTTGTGTATTTTTGTGAGGACCACGGCTGACTGGAGGCGCTGAAGACAGACGTGAAGGTTTGCTAAAACGATGACAGGTGACATGATGCGTGATTGCAAGGAGGAAGGTAAGCGGCAAGTAGAAAGTCCACTGAAAGGAAGTGAGGAAGGAAGTGAGGTTAGTGTTCAAACATTCCAGGCAGGAAAGGAAAGACAAGAAGTTTCTGTCTTTAACGCGTCTTCCAGTAGCTTCTACAAAGTGCGTGATTGTTTTCCAGTCGGACCACTAACATGTCCCCCATCGTCTTTTTTGTCTTCACACGCCAGTAAAGCCTTACGGTTTCACTCCAAATAAGAAAAAAACAAAAAACATTGAGATTTTATGGAGGAGGCAGTTTCAAGTACAGCTGGGGGATATGCTCTTATTCTTCTTAGACAAATGTTATTTATTCTTCTTCTTCTTTGAATGTCATTGATAACTTGAACTTCTTTTCCAATTAATTTATTCTTTTTGTTAGCACCTCCAGGTTGTGTTTGTGCGTTCATTCTGCAGTCTGAGTTCTCACAGGCGTCTTTTAAAAAGAAATGCAGCCTCTTTTTTTTGTTTGTTTTGTTGTTGTTCTGGACAGATTTGTCACATGACTTGTTTCTACTGCTGCTCTTTTACGTCCATTAAACTAGCAAAAGTCCACCTTGTCTGTGATCCATTGACAAGCTGGGGGGAGCGCACTTCTAGATTTGTCGGGAGGAAATCATGCTGACGTTTCAACTCTGCATCACATGGCACGCAACTGTGGTGCGTTCAAGGACCATCAAACGAAATCTCAATGCTTGGCAAAACACACCATCCATGAACCAAATGTGCAAAAACGTTTAACTTTCTGACATTTCCTTTCAACGCTTAAGTGTCGAGATGAATTTTTAAATCAATCCGTCGATTATATGTTTTTATTATATTTTTGTTTGTTTATGCCCATTTTGTCAAAGAAAAACCCTGATCTTTATGGCAAACACACACAATATGCAATGTCTTTTACATAATATTTGATGTGAATTAATTAGAGCCTTGTATAGGTAAATAATTTATAACATTGATTTTGAATCATTATTTCTGAGCAATTTTTTTTTAAGTGTCCCAAAATTATGGGGGGTACAAAAAGGCCCACAAATGAAATGTAGGGTTCAGTGAATTTATGTTTGGGTCTGTGCCATGACTATAAATAATTGTTCAAAGTACACCTCTGCAAATCATTGTATCCTTAAGAATATATTTAACAATGTTTTTCTTCTGTAACAGAAAATAGTTTAAAAAAACGAAATCCGTTAACATTTTTGACCGACTTGAACCATTTATCAAAATAAAATAAAACAATAAATAATAAATTCAAATTGATCAGCAACATTTACTGTGGAGCACAATATATAAAACATGTTAACCTACAAAACAAATGTATAAAATAATTTGTGCTGATTTCTTTTTTTTTTACATGAAAAAGTCAGGATTAGCGGCTGCAATGAGCACGGTTTGTAGTGCACAGCTTTTTGTAGCATGATACTGATAAAGCATGTTCCCCAGGGTCATAGTGCCCTGACATCGCACTTCTATTTAAATAGGAAAAATGTAATAAAAAAATAAATATTGTTGCTACAAACTGTATGTCAACAAGTATAAATGTACATGAACTACAACAAGCAGTCACATTCAGACCCAAAATACAAAAATAGTTTGCAGCGTATTAAAAAAAGGCTGTTGGAGTAAAAGTGATGCAAAGATAAATAATCGTAACAAACAAAGATTTTAGTTCAGTGAGAGGTTTTGTGTGTTTGTGGTTCTGTCCTGCATCATCCGCTGGTTCTGTTTAGCCAGCAACTCACAAACCTGCTGGGCGCTGTTCTGACAGTGCTGGTCCAACAGCTGCAGCCTGAAACACACAATCACAACTAGCGTCACGTTTCATAAACGACGCCACTTTTTACTTGGTCACATGACACAGCGGGAAGTTTAATAACGTCGGTCTTTCTCAGGGGCGGGACGTCCTTAAGAGTCTCTCACTGAGTGAAATATTGGTGCGAGTGATCATCCCTCCGCTGTGTGGCTTCCTGGTGACTCCACACAAAATCCCACAGTGTAACAATACATGACACAGGAAATAATCCCCACATCAACAGGTGGCGCTATAAACCCAAACAGCTATTTTAAGACCAGCACGTGTCTGAAGAAAATCATTGCTAGAAAAAACAACACTGGCAAATTGAGGAAAAAGGTGGACTGAATATTACTGTATTTTCTGGGCTACAGAGGGCACGGGTATTTAAGCCACACCCACCAAATTTTACAAGAAAAAAATATTTTTTCCATATATTAGCCACACAGGACTATAAGCCACAGATATAAACTGATACAAAATATTTTGTAAATGTTTATTTACATACCTTAATTGTTTCCAAACAGTGTCTGTAACACGGCAGTAAAACGGCTGATCAGACAAAATAGAAGTCATTGTCATGGACCCGCTAGCTCTGCAATCAGCTAAACAGACTCAATAATTCCACGATGACATTTTGATGAATTTGGTGAACTGAAATAATACAAAAATAATGTCATTGTAAGTTAATAATTTAAAGAGACATTTCTTCACGCATTATTAGACATTTTCCATGTGTGGTTTAGGAGTTATGTTTAAATAACTGTCATATTGAGTGTGGCAGTTATACTGTCATTATGTGTAAAACCTAATTTTTGTATTTGTAAACCTTACAAAAACAACTGATTCTAGTAAAACTCACATAGATTCAATAATACAGGCATTTTTACACATTTTACATGTTTGGTTTAAGAGTTGTGTTTGAATATTTTTATTGCTTTTTTTCGCATTATCTGAAGATTCTAAGAACATTGCTGTCATATTGAGTAAAAAACTACTTTTTGTTTTTGCAAACCTTACAAAATATAAAACTCACAAAGATACATTTCTCCAGGCAATATTAGCCATTTTGCATGTGTGGTTTAGGAGTTATATTTAATTAAGTGTCATATTGAGTGTGACAGTATACTGTCATAGTGAGTCAAACCCAATTTTTGTATTTCCAAACCTTACAAAAACAACTGATTCTAGTAAAACTCACAGATACAATATTACAGGCATTTTTAGACATAATGCATGTTTGGTTTTGGAGTTATGTTTATATAACTTTCATATTTAGGATGACAGTTATACTGTCAAAATTGAATAAAAAAAACTAACCTGTGTCTTTGCAAACCGTACAAAATATATTTTTTCTAGTAAAACTAACAAAGATACATGACTCCAGGCATTATTAGCCATTTTGCATGTGTTGTTTAGGAGTTATGTTTAAATACATTTTTATTGCTTTTTGTCGCTTTATCTCAGGATTCTAAGGACATAACAGTCATATTGAGTAAAAAAACTACTTTTTGTGTTTGCAAGATTTAAAAAAGCATATGTATCGAGTAAAACTCCCAAGGATGCATTATTTCAGGCATTATTAGCCATTTTCCATGTGTGGTTTAGGAGTTTTGTTTAAATAACTGTCATATTGAGTTGGACAGTATCTGTCATAGTGAGTAAAACCTAATTGTTGTATTTGCAAACCTTACAAAAACAACCGATTCTAGTAAAACTCACATGGATTCAATATTACAGGCATTTTTACACATTTTGCATGTTTGGTTTAAGAATTATGATGGAATACAGTTTTAATGCTTTTTTCGCATTATCTCAGGATTTTAAGAACATTACTGTCATATTGAGTAAAAAACTACTTTTTGTGTTTGCAAGCCTTGTTAGTGTTAGCACTAACAACGCTAGGCTAATTACATTGCCATAGCATGCACAAATATGCATGAAAACACTCCTACAGACATCACACATGGGCCGCTTTAGTGAGTATGAATTGTTTTGGTTATATTGTAAAACTTACAAGCCTTGCCTGGAGTGATGAATGACGAATCATTTTGAGTAGAACGCTATGGACGGTTATACTTCCGGTTCAAGGCACGAAACAGGAAGTACATTTTCCAGCCACAGCACCTGCAGTAAGCAAACTCGTCCAAAAGATGGCGCCATAGCACAGACAATAACACACCTTTTCAGTGTCTCTGTCAGTGTAATATTAAAACTATTTGTTGAATACAGAACATTATGGTCGTTAAAGAAAAATCTATAAATTAGCTGAACCGTGTTATAAGACGCAGGGTTCAAAGTGTGGGGAAAAAGTAGCAACATAAGTCGGTAAAATACGGTAAATAGCAAAAAGTTTGTAATAAACCACCAGGGGACGCTATAATTTGAGAGCTATAAACAGAACTTTGAAGAAAGTCATTTGTAGAAAAGACAACAATGCAAAACAAACGACGGGTCGACTGATCAACAACACACTTGGAGCACAATTTTCAACCAATCACAAGCCAGAAAAAAGTCACATGTGGAAAAGGCACAACAACAACTAGTGAATTGAGGCAAATAAAAAAACATGTTGACAGAAAATGATCTTTGTACATGAAAAAAAAAAGGACTTATGAAGTTCTTGAACATAAATTCCTCAGGATGATGCTCCTCGCCAAGATGGCGGCACAGCAGGACGCCACCGTGTGACAAAGTAAGTGTGTGATGTTGTGTCGCACTAAATACTGTGTGATGCAGTGAAGAAGAGTGTGAGTCATTCTAACACAACTTGTGATGCTGGTGTGTGTGTGTGTGTGTGTGTGTGTGTGTGTGTGTGTGTGTGTGTGTGTGTGTGTGTGTGTGTGTGTGTGTGTGTGTGTGTGTGTGTGTGTGTGTGTGTGTGTGTGTGTGTGTCGCGACAACAGCAACACACACTTTGTTCTACACACTGATGATGTTGTCACCAAATAACATTTGACACTTTTATATTGCATTGTTGCCATGGACATGCAATTAATAACACATTGGTCCATTTATAAATGATGTTTGTCTGACATGATCATTGTTACAATGAAACATATTTGTGTATTTTATTTGTACATTCGACGTTTGTACGTGTGTGACTGTGGAAATAATCAATAATAATACAATTAAAATAATAACTTTTCACTGTAAGCTTATTGATTATCTAGAAGTAATACTACATAGAAATACTTGTTAGTAAAACTTCATATCAAATGGTTTGTAGTATTTGAATAATAAACAATTACGGTATTTTTTGGATTATAAGTCGCAGTTTTTTTTCATAGTTTGGCCGGGGGTGCGATTTATACTCTGGAGCGATTTATGTGTGAAATTATTAACACATTACCGTAAAATATCAAATAATATTACTTATCTCATTCACGTAAGAGACTAGGCATTCGTCACACACACACACACACACGCACACACACACACACACACACACACACACACACACGCCAACCAATAAAAATTTGGCGGGGGCGGGTCATGGCAGAAGTGCCTTGTGGAAAAAAAAGTACCTGCTACTACTTCCGTACTTATGAAAATTGATCATTTCAACATTGGCGGCAACTTATAAAAACTGAGAAGGGCTGAAGAAAAATGGCACCAAAAAGGAAATCATATACTGCAGATTACAAGCTGGACGTAGTGAAATATGCAGCAGTAAAACGGCAATCGAGCAGCAGAAAGAAAGTCTGGAGTAAGCGAGAAACTTAACTACAACAGGAGAGCAAACAGCATCCTCAAGGACTCATCCCAGCCAGGTCACCACTGGCTTGAACTCTTGCCCTCAAGGAGGCGTTATAAGACCATCAAAGCAAGGACAAATAGACTGAAAAACAGTTTCTATCCTAGAGCTGGTATTGCCCTAAACTGCGTTTACCTGAACACTCACCACTTTATTACTTGCTTAACTCTGATAAAGATCTACTGTGCAATATCTTTTTTTAACATTTTATTATGTTTTTAAATTTTCAATTGTTTTATTATTGTTGTTGTCTTAAGACTATTTTATGTAGGTTTGTTTTAAAAGCACTGAGCTGGATTGCTGTCCAATTTCGTTGTTTCCATACAATGACAATAAAGGTATTCTGATTGTGATTCTGATTGTAAGGGACTAGCGAAAAGCGGAGGCTACTATTACTGAAATGAAGAAAACTAAAAATGATGCATCATATAACGTACACTTATTCAGCCTGTTGTTCACTATTCTTTATTTGTTTTAAATTGCCTTTCAAATGTCTATTCTTGGTGTTGGATTTTATCAAATAAATTTCTCCCAAAAATGCGACTTATACTCCAGTGCAGGGGTCACCAACCTTTTTGAAACCAAGAGCTACTTCTTGGGTACTGATTAATGCGAAGGGATACCAGTTTGATACACACTTAAATAAATTGCCAGAAATAGCCAATTTGCTCAATTTACCTTTAACTCTATGTTATTATTAATAATTATTGATATTTATCTTTGTGGAAACACTGATCATTTTAATGATTTCTCACAATAAATATATATAGAAACAGATCAATATCAATATGCAACACTTTATTTTTATATTTTCTCTAAGTGCACATTTTTCAAATTGAACATTTTCAAATGATCACTTCTAAGACAGTCTTGTGAAATCACAATATCCCATTTTAACTAGCTAGCCACTAACATTTTTTAACAAATCATGAATTACTTTGCACCATGTTTGTACAAATAATAACTCATGTAAAATACAAAAGTCAACTCAAATTTTTAAATAAATCATGTCACACTTTGAACTGGACACCAAATCTGTTATCTGTTTCTTTGTCAGTTAGTGAAGACCGAGTCTTTAAAATATTTTCTTGGATTTTCAAATTCTATTTGAGTTTTGTCTCTGTTAGAATTAAAAATGTCGAGCAAAGCGAGACCAGCTTGCTAGTAAATAAATAAAATTAAAAAAATAGAGGCAGCTCACTGGTAAGTGCTGCTATTTGAGCTATTTTTAGAACAGGCCAGCGGGCTACTCATCTGGTCCTTACGGGCTACCTGGTGCCCGCGGGCACCGCGTTGGTGACCCCTGCTCTAGTGCGACTTATATATGTTTTTTCCCTTCTTTATTATGCATTTTTGGCCGGTGTGATTTATACTCCGGAGCGATTTATAATCCGAAAAATACGGTATGTACTAGTTTGAATATTTGTAAAAAAAATAAAAAAATGCTCTAATTAGACTTGACTAGAGTTTCTGTGCTATAAAAATGCTAGCGTCCTTTAATAAGTGACATTTTGGTAAGAAAATCACAAAATAAAACTGCACTGTTGGAAAAGGAAACGAACCACTGAGGTCGTGACCTTTCTTGTTGCTTGTAAGAAGCTTACACACAACCTCTGGCCTTAAACACACACACTCTCACCTCAGCTGGGTGTGTGTTGAAGGCAGTGTTCCCAAAGCATCAAATCCAATAAGTGTCCTCCATCACTGTAACACTCATTAATTAGTGCCTAATACACACACACACACACCGCTGGACACCACTGAAAAGGACACTTGGACGGATTAGTGGCTGGATTGAGGACAAGACAATAGCAGGGTTCAAAGTGACGAGGAGGGGCGGAGCTTATCGAAGGACAAAGACACCTCCTCTTAGTGTGTGTGTGTGTGTGCCTTATGTTGTTGTGTAGCACACCCCATACATGGCAACTTTACTGAAGGGACATTTGTGTTGTGGGGACATTGTGGCAGGTCAGTGTTGTGATGTGGTGAAAGGACACCACCTGCTGGACACTTGCTGTGTGAAGTGAAACATTTCAACATTGAACTCTGTAGAGACGCACTCCCAAACTATTTTGTGTGTATAAAAAAATAAAAGCAGGTTTAGCTGGGGGGCACTTTGCACTAATTTCCCCCGACAGTTTTCATAATGAAACGCTGCACATCCAACACACATTCTACTGACTGCTACTGCTAAAGAGATTAATTACAACACACACACACACACACACACACACACACACCTCAGTGGCGTGCAGTAGTTGTGGCGCACAGCAAGTGTGAGATTATTTACAGGTGGCTGCAAATGTTCTGCAGGCAAAGAGTGAAGGAAAATATTTGGTAAAAAAAAAAAAAGGTGTGGGGTGTAGCAGACTTGTCACTACAAAAACACTGCCAGGGGTATACATGCTACACATGACACACACACACACGTACACATAATATGCCATGCTAGGTGTGGCTATGCTAACATGCATGACTGACTGGAGAACATACTAATAATAATAATAAAGATAATTACACCAGCATGATAAAGTTGATATCGTTGCTATTGACTTCAGTAAATCATCAAAATAAATACATCTTCTAATTTATTACATCTTGTCATGCTAGGATAAGAAAATATGACATCATTATTGGCAAATATTTAAATACTTTGCTGATTTAGCATTATGTCACATTATTTATGTATATTTACAACAGTGTAACATCCTTACAATAAAAAAGTGTAACATTATGAGGCATCTTTACAATAAAGTGTAGCATTATAATGCATCTTTACAATAAAGTGTAACATAATATATTGTTACAATAAAGTGTAACATTATAGTATATCTTTACAATAAAGTGTAACATAGTGCATCTTTACAATAAAGTGTAACATCATAATGTATCTTTACAATAAACTGTAACATTATAGTGTATCTTTACAATAAAGTGTAACAATGCATCTTTACAATAAACTGTAACATACCGTAGTGTATTTTTTATAATAAAGTGTAACATTATAGTGTATCTTTTCAGTAAAATGTAACATTATAGTGTATCTTTACAATAAGTGTAACAGTGCATCTTTACAATAAAGTTTAACATTATAATGCATCTTTACATGAAATTGCAACATTATAATGCATATTTAGAATCAAGTGTAACTTATTGTGTATCTCTACAATAAAGTGTAACAATATAATGCATCTTTACATGAAAGTGTAACATTATAATGCATATTTCCAATAAAGTAACATTATTGTGTATCTCTACAATAAAGTGTACCATTATAATGTACCTTTACAATAAAGTGTAACATTATAATGCATCTTTACAATAAAGTGTAACATTATAGTGCATCTTTACAAAATTGTAACATTATAGTGTACATTTTTAATACAGTGTAACATTACAGTGTATATTTACAATAAAGTGTAACATCACAATACATCTTCACAATAAAGTGTAACATTATAATGCATCTTTACAATAAAGTGTAACATTATAGTGTATCTTTACAATAAAGTGTAACATTATAATGCATCTTTACAATAAAGTGTAACATTATAGTGTATCTTTACAATAAAGTGTAACATACTAGTGAATCTTTACAATAAAGTGTAACATTGTAGTGTATTTTTACAATAAAGTGTAAGATTATATGTTTTTTTGGTTGTTGTTGTTTTACTTTTATGGCAGGTGAAATGTAATTTAGAAAAAGTTGCAATGTTGACTAAAAAAACAAAGCTGTTTTTTTCTTTAAAACTGTTATTGCTCTAAACATAATATTGAATCAAAATCAATGTTTTTATGAATTATTGACATATCTGAGGCTCTGAATACTTCACATCAAATATTCCAGTTTTAAAAATATTTTTTTGTGGAAGATTTTGCATATTTTGTGTGTTTGCCATAAAAAAACATAGTTTTCTTTGACAAAAAGGGCAGAAAACAAAAAAACAATATACATTTTTTTTTTAAATTAGAATATGAAGTTGATGTAGAGTCTAGAGATTTAAGCGTTAAATAAATAATGTATGTATGCAAGATTATCATCATTTCATGACCGAAATGCAAAAAACTTTTTACACTTTTATACTGAAATAAATATAACTATCCATCCATTTTCTACTACAACTTATTAAATACAAATATAGAAAAAAATACCGGCAGCGGTAAAGTTTAGATCCATGAAGGAAAGAAGAAAGTGAATGAATGTTTATAACTGAATACATTTACATATGCATTCAAATTTGTTTTCTTTTGTATTATTTTTTTAATGAATTAAGTAACGTTTATGACAACCTTTTTCCAAAACACAATATAGAATGTGAGATATAACAGGATAATGCATACATTTATCATTTGTTTTCAAAACGCTTACAAAAAAGTGGGAACCCATTTTGAAAATTCCTAGCACCAGCACTGTTTACAATAAAGTCCAACTGTATAGTGTATCTTTACAATAAAGTGTAACATTATAATGCATATTTACAATAAAGTGTAACATTATAATGCATATTTACAATAAAGTGTAACATTATAGTATATATTTACAATAAAGTGTAACATTATAGTGTTGTCTTTACAATAGTGTAACATTATAATGCATATTTACAATAAAGTGTAACATTATAATGCATATTTACAATTAAGTGTAACATAGTGTATCTTTACAATCAAGTGTAACATTATAGTGTATCTTTACAATCAAGTGTAATATTATAGTGTTTCTTTACAATAAAGTGTAATATTATAGTGTTTCTTTACAATCAAGTGTAATATTATAGTGTATCTTTACAATAAGTGTAACAGTGCATCTTTACAATAAAGTGTAACATTATAATGCATCTTTACATGAAAGTGTAACATTATAATGCATATTTACAATAAAGTGTAACATTATTATACATCTCTACAATAAAGTGTAACATTATAATGCATCTTTACATGAAAGTGCAACATTATAGTGTTATCTTTACAATAAAGTGTAACATAATGCATCTTTACATGAAAGTGTAACTTTATAATGTATCTTTACATGAAAGTGTAACATTATAATGTATCTTTACATGAAAGTGTAACATTATAACATGAAAGTGTAACATTATAATGTATCTTTACATGAAAGTGTAACATTATAATGTATCTTTACATGAAAGTGTAACATTATAACATGAAAGTGTAACATTATAATGTATCTTTACATGAAAGTGTAACATTATAATGTATCTTTACATGAAAGTGTAACATTATAATGTATCTTTACATGAAAGTGTAACATTATAACATGAAAGTGTAACATTATAATGTATATTTACATGAAAGTGTAACATTATAATGTATCTTTACATGAAAGTGTAACATTATAACATGAAAGTGTAACATTATAATGTATCTTTACATGAAAGTGTAACATTATAATGCATTTTTACAATACCGTGTAACATTATAGTGTTATCTTTAAATAGTACAAGAATAGTGTAGTATTTTTCCAATAAAAGTGTAATGTTGTAGTGTAGTATTATTGCATTAAAAAGTGTTAACTCCTTTTTGGAATTGTGTCTATTCACAATCATTACGTGACGACGGATGTATTTTTTTTAATGCATTCTAACTCGTAATTAAAAGTCGGCTTTCAAAGGAGCCAATGGGAGATCCTCCATCACGCCCATTAAACCCAATAAAAAAAAACATCCAAAAGGCGCCAACAATACTCAATTTACATTTTGTGATTTATGATAAATGATAAATGGGTTATACTTGCATAGCGCTTTTCTACCTTCAAGGTACTCAAAGCGCTTTGACACCATTTCCACATTCACCCATTCACACACAAATTCACACACTGATGGCGGGAACTGTCATGCAAGGCCCTAACCACGACCCATCAGGAGCAAGGGTGAAGTGTCTTGCTCAAGGACACAACGGACGTGACGAGGTTGGTAGAAGGTGGGGATTGAACCAGGAACCCTCAGGTAGCTGGCACGGCCGCTCTCCCAATTGGGCCACGCCATCCCATTTGAATAATAACCAAGTATTAGTGATATTGTTATTATAAGCGCTAACGCAGACAAATTATTTATGGCGGCGCCGTCATCACTTCCTGTGTGCAAATGTTGACATTATTTACTGGTGAGCTGCTTCTTCACATCGGTGCTCGTGAAAGTTTATTCTAGATCATTGACAGACAATTCAGACCTGGCAGGGGTGAGAACGACACGAAAAGACACTTGGTTCCTTTTTGGGGATTATAAGTCATTCTTCATCTAAATGGGAATATATGAACATCCTAGCAGTCTGTATCCAACTAACAGCAGACATTGTACAGTGAGTGATGTTTTATTGTGTTTGTTGACTCTCATGAAGTCTGCAGTGAGTAATAATCAGTGATGTTGAAAAAAAAAGCGTTTTTGAAATTAATGCGCCGCGTATGCTTAAAATAAATATAAAATATGTAAATATTACATGTTATAAATGTGCCTGTTATTACATTACATATATACTTACATATAAACCTGTTTTTAAGGGCTTTATAGGCAAAATAGAGCAACTCTTATAGGTTCCATTGTAAGAAGACTTTGGATTGCATTTATTTAATATTCAGAATGCATTTTAAAAAAGAAAAACACATTTGATCTTGTCTTACATGAAGATTGTGAATGATAGGCAAAATTCCCCCACAAAAAGTGCAATTCCCCTTTAATTTACATAAATGGATTTGATTACTTTTTCCCTATTTGCCAACTGATTTAAATCCCTCCAGCTTCAAAACATGAATATTTCACGCAGGATCTTCAGGCCAACAGTGTTCTCACATTCAGAAGAAATTCCCACTTTTTCCATTTGAACTCGAGATGTCCGATAATATCGGACTGCCGATATCATCGGCCGATGAATGCTTTAAAATGTAATATCGGAAATTATCGGTATCGGTTTCAAAAGTAAAATGTATGACTTTTTAAAACGCCTCTGTACGGAGTGGTACACGGACGTAGGGAGAAGTACAGAGCAGTTGCGTCTCCCAGTCATACTTGCCAACCCTCCCGATTTCCCTGGGAGACTCCCGAATTCCAGTGCCCGTCCCGAAAATCTCCCGGGGCAACCATTCTCACAAATTTCTCCCGATTTCCACCCAGACAAGAATATTGGGGGCGTGCCTTAAAGGCACTGCATATAATATTTACGGCTTTTCACACACACAAGTGAATGCAAGGCATACTTGGTCAACAGCCATACAGGTCACACTGAGGGTGGCCGTATAAACATCTTTAACACTGTTACAAATATGCGCCACACTGTGAACCCACACCAAACAAGAACGACAAACATGTCCCAAATTCCAAGCTGCTGTTTTGAGGCATGTTAAAAAAAATAATGCACTTTGTGACATCAATAATAAATATGGCAGTGCCATGTTGGCATTTTTTTCCATAACTTGAGTTGATTTATTTTGGAAAACCTTGTTACATTGTTTAATGCATCCAGCGGGGCATCACAACAAAATTAGGCATAATAATGTGTTAATTCCACGACTGTATATATCGGTATCGGTTGATATCGGAATCGGTAATTAAGAGTTGGACAATATCGGAATATCGGCAAAAAAGCCATTATCGGACATCTCTAATTTGAACTGAAAAATTGCTACTAATTTCTCTACCATTAACATTCACACATTACTGACGCAGAACTTATTTTACACACGACAAAAATTCCCAGTTCGAATAAAATTCCACATTTTTCAGGGCAAAAGTTCTTCATAAAATTCATGGTGAATTTTCCAAAGTTTGACATTTCTCAAATGATTCCAACCATTCCAGTATCAACACATTAAAACACTCATTGAGGCTACTACTTATTTGTCATGTTCTAAAATATCCCACTTTTATTTTTACTTTTAACTCCTCATTATTCTGCCTTCAAACAGAATTTCTTCACATGTGGCTTACTTGCTCTTACTTTGTTTTACACCAAACTCAGCTAAAAGTGAATTTTAAAAAAAGTGCTTTAATAGGGTCTCCATGTGCGTGTTCACCGTGTGTGTGTGTGTGTGTGTGTGTGTGTGTGTGTATGTGTGTGTGTGTGCTGCAGGCGTGTTAACAACATTCAGTGTTAGTTGCCGCTGCAGCAGCAGGTTGTACTTTTACAAGCGGCCTCGCCGACTTTGCACACTTAACACTGCAGATTGCGAGGCCTCTGGCTACAGCTTCACATCTGAGCTGCAAATGCGTGCGCGCGTATGTGTGTGCGCGTGTGCACGATGGAGCTGTAACGCCACCACCGTTTGACAGCGCACTCTCGTCAGCAGGCCGCCAAAGCGCTGGCTGGCGGCTGCTGAGGCCAGCTGGGCCACACCGAGACGCAAGAAGCAACGAGAGAAGAAGAGGAGAGGGAGAACGGGGGATGGCCGCCATCTAGAGGTCAAGACGGGAAGTGATTACACTGCTGGCAAGTCACCTGACTAACTTGCGACTCACGTCTCAGCATAGACGCATACAGAGTGACAGTGCAGGTAAAGATATGATACAGTATAGTCAACAGCAGGTGGCTGCTCCCCTTACCTCCCAGAGGGTGATCAAGGGTGATGGGTCAAATGCAGAGAATAATTTCGCCACACCTAGTGTGTGTGTGACAATCATTGGTACTTTAACTCTTAACTTAACGGTCCAATGACAGGCAAGCACAGTAAATTGGAATTGAACCACAATTTATTGAAAAACTACGGTATAACGCATTGGACTGACTTGAGCCAAATGATCAACTCTGTGAATGTTTTTGGCTTTTGCTTTATCTACTACACTGACACCAATAAGGTGTGTTTGGAGAAATAATATAATATAATAATAGTGTTACTGTTTTTACAGCGGTAAGCTTCTTTTGACACTTGTGTGAGTTACAAATGTTCATGGTTAGACTTGGAATATTTTATTCTTCATACATTTTAATATTAGCAGTGGGTATCTTCTTTTTACGACTACTAATTTTTCAGTTTTTTGATTATTTATCTGAAAGAAAAAAAATGTTTTCTATACAAAGAAAAATACAAGCGTATCATTGGACAGTGACAATATAACCTACAAATGATCAATTATAGCATCTCTTTTATCATGCTTTTTAAAAACACTTTGTTTTCCCCCTTTGGTGCGCTTGCTTCTGTTCTTGTGTCTTTGGGTATTTTAAAAAGTGCAATTTAAGCCCACCCCCCCCCCCCAAAAAAAGATTAATATCATCCCTTTAATTATTATTGTTATCATTATTATTGATTGCTAAGGTGTGACAAAGTAGTTTGCATTTATTTTGTTTCTCTACAACTTATAGTCCTACTTTAGTCTTGTTTTCATACATTGGTAAAGGAGACATAACAGGCTGATGATGAGTGCAAGAGTAGAAAAAAAAACAAAAAAATAATTGCATCAATGAGTGTATAAATTATTAATTTGCAAAAAAATTTTCTAGGCTGCGGTGTAACGAGAGTCTCATTAGGAACATGATCTAATAAGATAATAATCTAATAACGACTGTAAATATGTTTATATTTGACAAACAGTTAAAAAGCTTACTAAGTTTAACAGGAGACACCAGTGGATAAAGGGGACACACACGTTATGCCCCTACACTTCAGGGCACAGCCTCTGGTCTTCAGGCCAGGGTCTCCTAAGGATCTGAAAAAACATTTCAAAACCTGTGGAGACCTGGCATTCCAGGCTATAGCTCACAAACTTTGGAATAACCTGGACCAATCCCTCCGTGAGCTTGACTGTGTTGACACTTTTAAGAAACATTTGAAGACTTCTATTTGTAGTAAAGCTTTTAGTTAATGCACCTTTTATCTATCATTTTCAATCCACTTTTTATCTTTTTTATGTTTTCCCTGTTGTTTTAACTGAATTGTTGTTTTAATTCACCTATGTTTTGTACAGCGCTTTGTGATTTTATCTGTGAAAAGCACTTTATAAGTAAAATGTACATGCACGCACGCACGCACACGCACACACACACACATACACACACAAGGAATCACAAAGTGATGAGTCTTGTTTTCTTCTGCTGCTAACTTCATTTGCAAATTAAAAGTTTTGCAAGGAGCGATCATTTTAGCTAGTGGGGCATGGCAGCACACTGTAACGTGTGTGTATGCGTGTGTGTGTGTGTGTGTGTGTGTGTGTGTGTGTGTGTGTGTGTGTGTGTATGCGTGTGGCAGGAGCCCAGATGAAGCAGCCCTTGCCGTGGGCTCGCAGTGTGCCCGCGGTATCAGCAAGCCTGTTCTTCCTTCCCCCGGCCCGTCACGACCATTTGTTCCATTAAGCAATCTCCTGCAGCCTCTGGTGCGCCCGCGCACAAATACACACATTCACACACACACACATACACACACACAACTGAACAACTGCTTGCACAGCTCATGCCGCACATGGCCCGCCATCCCTCCTCCAGACGCACGCACCATCCTTCTTCATAGAGCCCATATGGCCCAGTCAAGCCTGTGGATCTACACACACATCTGCGCATATATGTTACACCACACACACATACACACACACACACGCACGCACACATAGTGGATAAGTGTGTGTGACCTCAGTGTGTGTGGTGATAATTGGTGAGGCGGGCGGTGAGCAGCTGTGAGCTGACTAAAGGTTGCGTGGCGCTCGCTGCAGAAGAAGAGGCCGAGATGTTTGGAAGACGAGCGAGAGACAGAAGGCGAGGAAGAGGAGCAGTGATGATGAAGAGCGCCCAATGGACACAAGATCTAACAGTTTTTTCCTAAAGCAGGGCTCTTATTTTGAAAAACAAACAAAAGAAAACACTTTATTGTCTGGTCTGTCAAATTTTTGCAAAAAGTTATAATAAACCTGAACAATAAAATGTTTATTTTTCATTCTTCATTAAATATTCTTCCATCAAGTCAACATGTGCAGAAATAAAAAATGTTTTTATTTTAAATAAAAATAAAAATATTCAGTTTAAATTACATTTGACAAAATATTAAAAAAGTATACTTTAACATTTATTTTAATGTGGTTGCACAGTAGTTTGGTATTACTATTTTAAAAGAGACAGCTTTTTATTTATTCTGTCCAAATTACTGGCTCCTTGCATCAAGTAAAAGTCACATTTCATAATATTATAGAGGCAAAAAATTCAGAAAATTATTATTATTCGCTATTAAAATGTTTGACAATAACTTTCATCTGTATTTAAAAAAAGGCCCAATTCCTGACTCTAGCTTTAAACTACTGTACTCATCTCATAAAAAAAACGGACATGAAAATCTAATCAGTGCAAGCAAAAATGTGAATATGAATAAAACATTTAGTTTAGTTTTTTGTCAACAAATAGAATTCAAGAAATAAAGAACAATATAGTGCAAAATAAATAACATTTAAGGTATAAATTGAACAATTTGCTAATTATTGTGTTCAACTACAACATTATGATCAGCATTGTGATAAGTGAGCAGCATTACTATCTTTGCAAAGTCATTATTATTGTGTATATTGGCGGTCATTAGTGTTGTTTAAACAGCAACATTTCTATTTGTTTTGATTGCAGAAGACATGTTAAGAGTAATTTCCTGGCTAATATGTCAACTTTAAATAATGATTTACAGTAACAGCCTCTGTGTCGCTTCCCCGCTCCATCCCTTCATCATCATCCTCCACCGCACCAGCACAGAAATAGTCCAAATAAATAATAAAGTGCGTGTTAAACAACCCCTGTGTAGTTTGGCAGGAGTCTCGGCCCGGTAAAAATACATCAAGCTGATTTTCCAAATGTTTCGCTCCGCTCTTCACGCCACAGATTGCAGGGGAGGGAGGCGTGTGTTGTAGGATACTGGATGGCGAGGCTGCGCGCGTCTACTTGTTAGAGTGTACACCTTGAAGCCCCCCGGGTGGTGCGTTCAGGGCCCGCGGGGGACCGAGCAGCACGTAGAGGGTGACACATGCACAGTGTGGAGATTCAGGTGTGCATTAGATGTGTTCTTTTAGCAATGCTATCGATGTCATTACATCCTGTGAGTAAACAGTTCTATGGAAATTAAACTGGGATATACTTTAGAGTAGTCAATGTACAGCTTGTATATCAGTATAGATTCCCTATCCACTAAAAGTGAGTCAACAGAAATTATTGTGTAAATACACGTGGGTAGCATGGTCCTTAGCATGCCTACAGTCAAGTATGGCGGTGCAAGCGTGATGCTGTGGTGCTGCACGAAGGTGCTGCGGTTCATTGAGAAGAAATCTGAAATAAGTCAACCCAGTGTCATTCTTGTCTGACTTATTTTCAGTGGAGAGTAAATCTATACTCAAGCTGAACACTGACTACTAGGGCTGGGCAATAAAACAATATCAATATATATCGCAATAGAAACGTAATCCATATCAATAAAAAATGCGTTTGATATTATTTTTTTCTTCTTCATCAATAGAAACTGGAAAGTTGCGAAACTGGACAGTTGCGAATAAAGGGTGGCTGCATGAGGTCTTCACTCCCTGGTAACCGAGCAATACAGGAAGTGATCACTGATCAGTGGGAGCGGCACACTAACGGCCAATCAGGTAACAATGTCAACAATCATGTTTGGTTGCGCCATCTTGTTGTCTCGCGGTTTATTATTTTCGTGGAGTGAGAAGTAAAAGTCAAAATGAGTGCAATGAGTGAAATTGTGGATTAAACAGGAATAGTCACCTCGACAGTACAGCAGTTTTTTTTTAAATGGACAGTAACCGGACCAATGTGCTCTGTAAATGATGCAAGGCGCACATCCCCATCAAGACAGGTAATACCACACCACGTTAGTCACGCTCACCCTTTAGCACACAGCTGTAACTTCCTGGCACTAAACCTGCAAAATATTTCTTCTCAGGTTTCTCTATGATTACATTTTCACACTTTGCACTATTATGTTGCACTTTATACATATTCCTTATTTTTGCACCTTCATTTTAGGAGGTTATTGTTCAATGTTCAATGTGATTTTAGAATTTTGTTTACATTGAGTGTTTTCCATGCTTGTGTTGACATTTCCTTTCCTTTCTGCCTTGATAGCTGAGAGGATTATAATCAGAAGAAGGTTATGTTCTCAATGAAAATGTTTACATTTAATATATTTATCCTGGGCCCTCATGTAACAAGCTTGTTTATGCACAAAAACCTGGCGTACGCCGTATTTCTCCGCAAAATTGAGATGTATCAAAACTGACGATGTGGAAACTTGCGCTGCCTCACACCAACCTCATGGCTAACGTACGCACATTTCAAATTCTGTGTATACTTTAGGGACGCACAGAGGGGAACAGTTCACATGAAAAAAGTGCCAACTTTTACTCCTCAGACTGAGACTATCAAAATAACATAATTTTCTTATGAAACTCTAATCTGACCAGGCAACTGTATACATTTACATTTTGATGTACTGTAAATTACCCAAATTATATTTAAATTGGGGTAACTTTTACAGTCACCCACCTCTTCTAAGGTTTTTGGAGACACGACAATGTCAGGCTGACAATCGCTCTGACATCACTCGAAATACTCGAAAGAAGCACCTCCAACTGACTTGTGATTGGTCAAACCATGCAGAGCTCAAGCACATGGCTACTTTTGCTATGATTTGCGTATTCATTAGGGGGCAAGTCAAGCTACACCGACACTTGGGACCAATTTGAATTGCCGGGTAAAAAAGAAATGTGCTTGGCTTTGTGCGTGCGCCACACTCTTTAGTACATCTGAATTTTTACTGGCGTATGTTGTTTTTCTGGATTTAAATTTAAGTATTTGTAGTAAGAACACAACTGTTGTTACATGAGGAACCTGGTCCTTATTTTCAATAGATGATAAATAACATCAATAATTATCGATAACAATAAAACCGTGTATCGTGATAGTTTTCAGCCATATTGCCCAGCCTTACTGACTACTCTAAAGTATATCCAAATTGACTTTCTATAGTATAGCTATGCTGTAATTGAAATGTGGGGAGTGCACTACTTAGTGTGATACTGTATCTGTTACCTAAACTAGCAAAAACCTATTCAAGCATCCACACCTTCGCTGTAAAGAATCCTGTGTGACAAACAACAAGAAGAAAATGTGGTCAAGTGGCTCCAAAGGCAGAAGTGAAGCATCCACCAGGAGGATTCATCCACAGAGTAAGTGTCAAAAGCAGAAAATAAAACTCACTAAATGCCAAGAGTGATTATCGTAGTTCAGCTGGGGAAGCGAGAAGTTAGGCGCCAGCTTCCCAGCCAATCCACGTTTGGCAGACGCATTAGCGCTCAGACAAACCTCCTGAGGACGCACAAACAAACACACAAGCCACACATGCACACGAAACATTCACTTTTCACCCTCCTTGACAAGCTACATTGTTCTGCCTGCTTTTTTTTAAGGCAGCTGGAAGATGATAAACTTTTGCTTACGTCTACCCGGCGACAGGTAGACGTAAACTTGTGTGTGTGTGTGTGTTATTGTTTTAAATGGAGGTTCTGATGTAAAGATCCTACAGAGAGGAGGAGCGACAACACCCACACACACTCTGGAAAACATGAGCAGAGGTAGGAGACATGCCAAGCACCCTGTGGTGACACACTGACACACACACTCTGTCACATACACAAAGACTGTGTACTGGAATCATTTTTAGCCGTTGCTTTGTCTTATGCATCACTCTTTGTTTGCTACGTATTTTACCTGCGGTCTACAAAAGAAGTTAAATACCCTTGAAGTTGTACTGAATTCCCACAAAATGTGCGTCTCCAAGAAGCGCTATTGTGCACTTACCGTAATTTCCGGTCTCAAGGGCGCTATTTTTTTCCCCACTATTTGAACCCTGTGTTTTATACAGTGCTGCTGCGGATGATTTATGGATTTTTCCAGGTTCTCGAGCTACACATGCCGCCAATAAATTTAGCTCTGTCACATCAGACCAATGAAATTGTTCATAATAAATCAAACGCACTCATACAATCATTAAGTTGGCTTTTTAGTGGGTTATGCACTCACCTTTGTCTTGGAGAAGACAACAAAATGCACAATACGCAGCCCCAAAGCTGAAAACAATCATGCAACCATTTAAACCGTTTAAAAAACGAAACAACCGCCACACGGAATGGAAATCCACAACCACTAGTGGGCCCCGAGAGGCCGGACCGCCGCACGCCAAAGCGCAGGAGAAGAATGAAGTGCCGTGTTACATGTGTAAATGAACACAAGCGCCTGTGTCAATAATTCATAGTGTACACCTGTGGCTTATTGATTTGTGCGGCCAATACATGTAAGAAATACAATTTAGCCAAAAATAGGGTGGGTGCAGCTTATAATCAGGTGCGCACTATAGTCACAAAAAGTTGTGAGTTAATTTTAGATCATTCATGAGTGAGATCGGCCGACACCGTATCGATCACCGCACTTTTTGGGGAATTTTGCCTATCTACAATCCTTATGAGAGACAAAAACATAAAAATTAAGTTTGTTTTTTTATTCTAATTTGTAAAGATCAGCTCGTTTTTGGTGTCTGGCAATGCAGGTAATGGGAGAAATCCATTCTGTCTCTATATCACTGTAAAAATACATTCAAAAACCGCCAACAATACTTAATTTATGTTCCGAAACCTGTATAATAATAACTAGAGCTGAAACGATTACTAGAGTAACTCAAGTAATTCGAATACAAAATGTATTCCAGAAATGTTTGCTGCCTCGAGGCGTCGTTAAGTTTTTTTTTTGTTTGTTTGTTTTTACGGTATTTTGCCTCGTTTAGTAGTCAAAGCTCACGTTTCGCACGGACTGTTTAGGTATTGCACAGAGTGTTTATGTCCGATCATTCGCCATGAGTTTAGTAAACTTTTTCGCCGACATAACTCGCAATGGCAGACGCCGCAGAAAGTAGTGGACAAGAGCCATAGCAAAACGAGCGAATTAAGAAGCGACAAAAGTTGTTTAATGTGTGGGAACACTTCACACTAAAATTGAAGGAAAAAACAGTCATATGCAAACATTGTAAAGTGGAGCTTGCATACCACAATAGCACAAATTCGATGCTGCAGCACCTGTCGAGAAAGCATCAGATTGAGGGACGTCCAGAGGTAAGTCATCTATTATCAAATGTAAACGCAAAAGTTGTGTTAGTAAAATAAATGTTATTCATTACGATCACCAGGATGTGTTCTTTCACTCCCGCGAAGTCATCAAATGCCACCAAAAGGTGTAGAAAACTAACAATGCTATCCGAGCTGTCATGTTCAATTAGCCTTTCATTAGTAACCACACGAAAGTAGTCGTGCAAAGTTATTCAAGTCATGCAACCACATGCTACTTGGATAGCTTGCACTTGCACCCACTATAGTCTCTATAGCAGGGGTGGGCAATTAATTTTTACCGGGGGCCGCATGAGCAACCCGAGCACTGCTGGAGGGCCACATTGACAATATTTCAATTAAATTTTGCTCAATATTATTTTTGATATATACCGTAAGATAAATAATAATAATAATAATAATAATAATAACAATAATAATAATAATACTTTCATTTACCCTAACTTAACTTTATACCAAAAGCACTGCTTTGGAAATCATGTGTACCCCTTTCAGAGATCACATTTAGTTCCCCTTAAACATCCTCATGTTGCACAATGAAATGTAAGCATAGGATGAAGTGTGCATTCCTGTAACTTTCTCTAGTAACAGCATTCCATGATTAATATAAAAAAAAATAACATTAATAATAAATGACAGTAAAATAAGCACACGTATGACTGAGGAGTCATAGTGTAACTTTGTGTGGTGTTTGAGTTGTCCGACTTTTTGTGTGGCCATAAACGCACCAGTGGCTTAGTGGTATGCGTGTTGGTGACAGATGACAAGTTGGTTTTGGCCTGGTTTGTACGGCAGAAAATGACTAGTTTTTCGAGATAGAAGTGTTTTACTCATGTTTTTGGTGTGGTTATGGCCGAATATAAACAGTTTTGCTCAATAAAGTGATCGATATAATTCCTGGCCTCGAAGCATCTCGATGGACGTTACAATAATTGAACGGTGTTCAATTGAACTGTGTTGACGAACACCGTTAGGGCAGCTTGTTGTCACTGTCACTCAGAGTTGCATTGCAAAATTACACAGAATAAATGTGTTTATTTTGTTTAGAATTCAGATGGGATTTGATTTGGTGCGCGGCATATATTTGCTGTGCGCAGAGGACGCTTGAGCAGTGCGCAATTGCGCAGGCGCGCAATTGCGCAGGCGCGCACCTTAGAGGGAACGTTGCTTGGCAGTCCATGTCTTGTTGAAAACACGCCATTCGTCATCAACTTTTCTCTTTTTATGCATCACTTGTCGCTGTAACTCACAGGTTACACACGGACATACGCACATAAATAACACTTTTCAAAATAAAAGCAGCACAGTTGTATTGCGCGCACGACATAGATGTTTTTTCAACTTTATTTTGTAATTTGTGATTGCAGCTGTTCACATTCACTCACAATCACGCACGCGCATACGTCCACACGGAAGTAATACAAATAACACTTTTCAAAACAAAAGCAGCACCGTTGTATTGCACACTCGACATAGATACTTTTTAAAATGTATTTTGTAATTTATGATTGGCCTCACGCGGGCCAGACAGGGACGCACAAAGGGCCGGATGTGGCCCGCGGGCCGCAGAATGCCCAGGTCTGCTCTATAGCATAGACGCCGATCTACATTTCTGCCAGTGAGTGCTCGGACGGGCGGTAAATCTGACGCTACTTTTCTGAGCATGCGCATTGCTTGGTGACTCACCACTGGTTGCACATTACAAATGTGCAAAAAATGTTTTTGTCCTGTCCAGCTTCTCAGGCAAATCATATAGTTGATGTAGATGCCCATATCGGCTGTTCAGATTTACTTTACAAAAGAGAAGTGTAGGATACTTCTCTTGTTGCCTTATTTGTATTTGACTTTATTAAATGTATTTATATTATCATTTGGTGCAGCCGGGCCGGAGCAGGGGCGGATAGAAAGAGGAAAAAAAGGAAGACAGAGGGGGGAATTGTGGGGACAAGAGGGGAATTAGACAGAGAGACAAAAACAACAACAGCAAACACAACAACAACAACTACAATAGAGCAACATCAGCAAATACGACATGTACAAATATGATAGTAAAAGTAATAGCAAATAAGCAGTTAGCGAAAAAAAATAAAAAATACAGAAATTACAATGAGCATTATTACACTAAAAATGGAGCAATACAAATACCAATAGAAATAGCGCTATTGATAATGAACAATGCCAATACTTTGCCTTTATTATCAACAATACAGTTGTTCAAATGCAACAATACATATATGTAATGATAACGAAAGAATGCAGAAAAATGGAGGGGAAGAGAGAGAAGCAACCTACATTAACCTTGTAGATTGTTATAGTAAGAATAGGTTAAGCTTTGTCAGAGTGCCATGTGTTATACCCAGTTTACCCTAGGGCAACAACATCAATATATGTTTGATGAAACGTGATTATGTGCATGAGTGTATGTGTGCATATGTACTTGTATATGTACAGTATGTGTATATCTGTGTTTGTACAGTGAATGTATATGTACAGTATGTGTATATGTGTGTTTGTACAGTGAATGTATATGTATAGTATGTGTATGTGTGTGTTTGTACAGTGAATGTATATGTACAGTATGTGTATACAGTATGTGTGTTTGTACAGTGAATGTATATGTACAGTATGTGTATATGTGTTTGTACAGTGAGTGTATATGTACAGTATGTGTATATGTATGTTTGTACAGTGAATGTATATGTACAGTATGTGTATGTGTATGTTTGTATAATGAATGTGCATGTGGATGTTAGAACTTTGAGTGTGTAAATATGTACTGTATTTGTATATGTATGTGGGAGCGTAGGTACCTATGTATGTGTGTATGTACACTACCGTTCAAAAGTTTGGGATCACCCAAACAATTTTGTGGAATAGCCTTCATTTCTAAGAACAAGAATAGACTGTCAAGTTTCAGATGAAAGTTCTCTTTTTCTGGCCATTTTGAGCGTTTATTTGACCCCACAAATGTGATGCTCCAGAAACTCAATCTGCTCAAAGGAAGGTCAGTTTTGTAGCTTCTGTAACGAGCTAAACTGTTTTCAGATGTGTGAACATGATTGCACAAGGGTTTTCTAATCATCAATTAGCCTTCTGAGCCAATGAGCAAACACATTGTACCATTAGAACACTGGAGTGATAGTTGCTGGAAATGGGCCTCTATACACCTATGTAGATATTGCACCAAAAACCAGACATTTGCAGCTAGAATAGTCATTTACCACACTAGCAATGTATAGAGTGTATTTCTTTAAAGTTAAGACTAGTTTAAAGTTATCTTCATTGAAAATAAGGACATTTCAATGTGACCCCAAACTTTTGAACGGTAGTGCATGTATGTATGTGAGTATATGTGAATTTGCATGTACAATACATTTGACTCCCAGTGTGTGTGGGAGCCAGAGTACGGCCCAAGCCTCCCCGAGAGCCCAACCCACAAACAGTAGGTGTGGTGCCCAGGGAACCAGGGACCACCGCCCCCACGCAGCCAAGCCGGACAGTGACAGGAACCCCAGAGCCCGGCCCACCGCGCCGCCCACAAATGCAGTATTAAAGGCACTACCTAATCTACTTTTTATGTTTGATATAATGAAAACTGTTCTTATTGTTTTATTTTTTGATACTAAGAAAATTTTTTTATTTTAACTTTCTCAGGGAATATTAATTTTGAACTAATTTTATATATATATATGTGTTTTTATCTCAAACATGTTATGATGGCAAAATGAACATTGATTACTATTTTGCATGCAAAGAATGCAATGAACTGTATTGCATTCTTAAAATTTAAAGCTGTTGTCGTCATTATTAAGTGGTTTGTCTTTTTATATTGTTTATGTATTGTTGGCAGGTTGAAAACAGCTCAGCGGATTTGCGTGGAGAAACAACCATTTTAAACGGCACCGTATAATAATCATCAAAAATGCACGAGAGACAAGAACTTCGCTTATGCGGTCACACCACGCAGCACATAGGGCTGTGAGCGCACCTGTCGGCACAATCAACCACGGATGCATTTCAGCTGTGCGTGTCAGCCTTCAATAATGAAAACAGGCGTTTAGGAAATAAAAGACATTTAGGCCAAACGCAATAATTGACGGCACATCTTAACATGTATAATTAAACCTTAAGTAAGCAATTATAGTGACTCACTTGATGGACAGTTGTCTGTTTAGGCCAGAGAAGTTTTTTCAAGTTGACTTTGGGTAAGCACATTTATGTTGACATAGTTTGGCTCCAAGTTCCACATTTACAGCGTCAAAACACGCCAAACCCACTTTCTCGGCTTTCTTCACCCTCTGTCTTTTCTTTATTTAATCATGCTTTTGCAGGAACAGGTTTAAGAAAATACATTCAAAGAACCTATCCCTGATCTGCATCTACTCAGCGGTATATATGAACTATATGTTTGATGATTAAAAGTCCTTGAGCTTTAAGGGATTACAGTCACAAACTGAGGTGTTTGTTCAGCCTCTTCTTAAAGGCATGAATACTGCTTGATGTAATCTCTCCAACAACCTGTCTTTGTGCTGGTTTCTATAAGCAGCATTTCATCCTCCGTATATTCAGATTAAAAAATATAAGGTTGTGAATCCTCATTTGTCCAAAAATAGTAGACTTCGTTGTCTGTTACCAAGTCTGCCATGATTAGAACACACTCAGTAGTAGGAAACCCTCATTTGTTGCCAGGAGTCGGAAGTGCGTTGCTATGGAAACGGAAATAAATGCGCTGAGGAAAGAAGTTCTGGTAATATGAAAAAATTACAAAAATATGGGGTAAATATTGAACATATTACATATTGTCATGAACGTTTCTCTTACTACATTATATATAGACTTGCAGTGTATATAAAATGTTGCTGGAGGGTTTTGAAGTTGTTTTATAGGGCTTTGAAAGCGACAACGGTGACTCCCATGAGCCGCATTTTGCAAGCGTTTTTTATCATCTTTAGAATTCTAAAAAAAGACGTGTGTTCCTGTCCCTCATAATGATTGTGAACGAAAATTCAAAAAAATAACGTGCAGTTCTCCTTTAACTGTACATGTATTTTGGTGTGTGTTATGACAGTTTAACAATATCAACACAATACATAAAACAAGTTCCTTGTACTTTTTTTTAACATAATGGTTGAAAAAAAGTCAATAAACAAAAACTAAAACTACTATCTCCAACATTGTTTTTTGCGGTCAAAGTACTCATCTGTCCAGGAAATTATTATTACGGTCTGTTGCTAAATGAACTACTCAGGGCCTCCGCAGCGTCAAACATGAGGTGAGAGGGACTTGACTTTTCAACAGCAACATCATGCTAAGTTAGCCTCGTCGCTAAAGAAAAATGATCAAACTTCTGCTTCTTCCTCCTATTAGGGCATGTTGACTTGTGTAAGTGTAACCATGTGATATTCCTTATTTTGACTTTCTAAGCATGTCCAAAACAAATAAACCATATTAAACATAAAGCTCCTAAATTGATAGATAGAGCTTTGAGATGCATTTCCAGTGGCTTTTTTTTTCTTTTCTTTTTTTTTAAAGCTGCCCTCTGAAGTGGTGCACATTTCCACGGGGCGAGTTCATCAAGCAGGGGTTGTCAGAGACGGTATTATGTCAATCATGTCACGAGGACAGAGGTTTTTCCTGCGTAACATCACAAAAAACGAAAAAAGCGAGCCTTTGAATGCCTCTTTTCTCAACAAGTGAGGAAGGTGATATATTTTTCATAAAAAGGCTAGACACATATCACTGTTAGAACATCATTAAAAAGTCACTTTTGCGTAACAGTGGATCTTTGATGAAGCTCCAACATTTTCCCATCTCACTGATCAGAGATGTGTTCTGTTCTCCCTATGATGCCAATAGAGTTTTAGCTTTCAGCGTTGGAAATGGTTTCAATGGTTCTGTGGTGGTCATTCGTGCTCGTGCGTACCTGTTCTTCATGCGATGGTGCATGTGTCCATGTTGAGTACATTGTTCCTCCAAGTTGGTGCAGCGAGCTCTCAGGTTCTTCACTGTGTCCTCAAGGTATTGCTTCTCTGCCAGAAGCTGCTCCACTTCCCTCCTATATAGGGCAGAGTGTAGCGTTAACTTGTAAATCTACTTATTTTGATGGACATTAAAAATGTCCAAAGGTAAAGATGCGACTAAAATTTTCGACTTGCATCTGAACCTGGAGGGCAACCCAAGACTATTTTCTGCTTCAGCAGCATGGAGCGGCTCAGCAGCGGGGGTCGGCCTCATCAGTACACACATCCTCGCTGAAGCCGTCCAGCAGGACTTTAGCCGCTACACTTGTTTTGGACCTTAGGAGCTCAAACAGCCAGAGGCCCACCAAACAGCAACACTGCTGCTGAACTACAATTACACACTCTAACAAGTATGTGCAAAAAGCCCACACAGTAAAGGCCATTCAAGGTGAATAGTTGTTAGTTTTTAAGGATTTGCCAACACTATGTAACATCTTTTTGTGTGTGCACGTGTGTCCTGTGGCTGGTGAGGGCAGCGCGGTCTGGCACGGCCAGATTGGGGGCTGTCATGTGACTAATGTGCAGCACAGCTTCAACAGCTGACAGAACACTGGGCCCAGGGTCACTGTCATACACATACACATACACACACACAAACAACAACAGACACACTCATACACACACCAGATGGAGAGCCAGGCAGGCCTGCTGTGATGACAGTAGCATCAGGTTTAACAAGAAAACAGGTCAGGCAGGAAGATACCATGTAGCATTTGGTAAGTATTGTGTCAGTAGCACATAGCCTCTACAGAAGTGAGCATCATGTTGCGTTTTGGGCAGAATGTCTAGTGAGTAGCATGTATCATTTTCCGTAAATTCTGGGCTACAAACTGCTATATTTTTCCCAAACTTTGAGCCCCCAGGGCTAATTTATGGATTTTTCTTTGCTGATGGCCATAATGCAAATAGTTTTCATAAAACACATGCAATTACACTTAGATGGTTTTATTGGCGCCATCTTGGACGAGTTTGCGCACTGCAGGTGCTGCGGGGTGAATGTCTGTTTTACAATATAACTAAAACAATTCTTACGGACGGCGTGGCGAAGTTGGTAGAGTGGCTGTGCCAGCAATCGGAGTGTTGCTGGTTACTGGGGTTCAATCCCCACCTTCTACCTTCCTAGTCACGTCCGTTGTGTCCTTGGGCAAGACACTTCACCCTTTGCCTCTGATGGCTGCTGGTTAGCGCCTTGCATGGCAGCTCCCGCCATCAGTGTGTGAATGTGTGTGTGAATGGGTAAATGTGGAAATACTGTCAAAGCGCTTTGAGTACCTTGAAGGTAGAAAAGCGCTATACAAGTATCATTTACTTACTAAACCGTCCCATGTGTTATGTCTGTAAAAGTGTTTTCATGCATATTTGTATGTGATATCATAATGTAATGAAGTCAGCGTTATTAGCATTAGCTAACATGCTAACAAGTTTACGAGTCACTGTGTTAGTATTATTACTTACAATAGCATTCTATTTTTATTGTTCCAGTTTCCCAACTTCCTCAGTAAATTCACCAAGATGTCACCATGGAGTTATTGAGTCTGTTTAGCTGATTGGAGAGCTAGGTTCTGCAGCTCATGGGTCCATGACAATGATGTCTGTTTTGTTTGTTCATCCATTTTACTGCCCTGTTAAAGATATCGTTTGGAAACAAGATATGTAAATAATTAATTTCACAATGTATATATGTATCTGCGGCTAACATATGGAAAATATTTAAATTTTCTCTAAAATCTAGTGTGTGACTTATATACCAGTGCGCTCTTAAAGGCCTACTGAAATGAATTTGTTTTATTTAAACGGGGATAGCAGATCCATTCTATGTGTCATACTTGATCATTTCGCGATATTGCCATATATTTGCTGAAAGGATTTAGTAGAGAACAACGACGATAAAGATCGCAACTTTTGGTATCTGATTAAAAAAAGCCTTGCCTGTACCGGAAGTAGCGTGACATAGTCAATTGAAAGGCTCCTCACATGTTCCTATTGTTTTCAATGCAGCTAGAGCGATTCGGACCGAGAAAGCGACAATTACCCCATTAATTTGAGCGAGGATGAAAGATTTGTGGATGAGGAACGTTAGAGTGAAGTACTAGAATGCAGTGCAAGACATATCTTTTTTCGCTCTGACCGTAACTTAGGTACAAGCTGGCTCATTGGATTCCACACTCTCTCCTTTTTCTATTGTGGATCACGGATTTGTATTTTAAACCACCTCGGATACTATATCCTCTTGAAAATGAGAGTCGAGAACGCGAAATGGACATTCACAGTGACGACAATACATCGACGAAACACTTTAGCTACGGAGCTAACGTGATAGCATCGTGCTTAACTGCATATAGAAACAAAATAAATAAATCCCTGACTGGAAGGATAGACATAAGATAAACAATACTATTAAACCAGGGACATGTAAATACACGGATAATGCTTTCCAGCCTGGCGAAGGTTAACAATGCTGTTGCTAACGACGCCATTGAAGCTAACTTAGCAACCGGACCTCACAGAGCTATGCTAAAAACATTAGCTATCTACCTACGCCAGCCAACCCTCATCTGCTCATCAACACCCGTGCTCACCTGGGTTCCAGCGATCGACGGTGCGACGAAGGACTTCACCCGATCACAGATGCGGTCGGCGAGACGGAGGAAGTTAAGGTGAGTTCGGCGGCTAGCGCGTCTGCTATCCATCTCTGTCCTCCTGGCTGTGTTGCTGTAGTCCGCCGCTAATACACCGATCCCACCTACAACTTTCTTCTTTGCAGTCTCCATTGTTCATTAGACAAATTGCAAAAGATTCATCATCACAGATGTCCAGAATACTGTGGAATTTTGAAATGAAAACAGAGCTTTTTTATATTGTATTCAATGGGGTACCAATACTTCCGTATCAACCGTTTACGTCACGAGCATACGTCATCATATCTAGACGTTTTCAACCGGAAGTGTGGCGGGAAATTTAAAATTGCACTTTATAAGTTAACCTGACCTATTGACATGTGTTGCAATGTTAAGATTTCACCATTGATATATAAACTATCAGACTGCGTGGTCGGTAGTAGTGGGTTTCAGTAGGCCTTTAAGTCCAACAAATACGGTAGTTAGTAGCATCCATTTTATTGAACAGTATGCACCATTAGGCAGAACATACCATCTAGTGAGGGTACTATAGTATTATTAAGCGGCACATGACATTTAGTAAGCATCATGTAGTATTTTTAAGCAGTACAAAGTATCTAGTGAGTATCATGTAGCATTTTTAAGCAGCAGGTAGTATCTAGCCAGTATTATGTGGCATTTTTAAGCCGCGCGTAGCATCTAACAACTATCTTGTAGCAATCTTTAAAGTAGCACGTAGCATCAAGAAGGTTAATGTAGCATTTATCAGCCGCACATGGCATTTACTGTATAATGTAGCATTTATAAGCCGGAAATAGCATTTAGGTAGTGTACTGTAGCATTTAAAAGCTGCATATAGCATTTAGAAAGTATAATGTAGCATTTTATAAGCTGCATACAGCAATTAGGAGGTATAATGTAGCATTTATAAGCCAAAAACAGAATTTAGGGAGTATAATGTAGCATTTATAAGCCAGACAAAGTATTTAGAGAGTACAATGTAGCATTTCTAGGCCGCATGTAGCATCTAGTAAATACCATGTCACATTTATAAGTGGGACGTAGCATTAAGAAAGTAGCATGTAGCATTTAGAGACCAGGTGATGATAATACCTGTAATATAAATATATCTAACAGTATGCCATTAAAGCATGCTGAGAAAATAGAATTGACTTGTTTTTAAGATTTTGAAAAACTATGACTGTCATTACCGTCTGTTTCCTGTCAGTTCCTCCAATGTCACTCCCAGTGTAAGGCACTCCTCCTTTAGCTTCCTGATCAGGGAATTTTGGGAAGACAGGAGTCTGTTCAGCTCATCAACTGCAGAAGCAAGACAAGGAACATGTCAGCTATAGTATAAACATACAAAAAGTTCATTTTTATGATGGAAGTAATTTACCTACGTGTGGAAGTGTCTACATTACGTACACTGATGACACACACACACACACACGTAGTTAAGTTACATATGTCGCACTCCAAAACTGTCAGCATATGTGTAAAGAAGTGATCAAAGTAATGTAGAGAAATCAAAGTGGTGTAGAGAAAAAGTAAAGAGCAAACGTGACATGAGGTCAAAGTAACTTGGAGGAAGAGGAGTTGTTGGAAAGTGCCGTTGTTCTCCTCTCCGCCCTTCCTGCCTTTGCCTCTTTCTGAACACTCCAACACTGGGCTTTCATCCCGCCTTTGAACGCAGTCACAGTGTGCTTTCCAACATATGTTTGTTCTTTACAAAAAACACAAAAAAACAACAATGGCAGACGTTTTTTGGACTGAGGCAATGGTCCACCTGCTCCGACATGCTGTTACCATCAGGCTAAAGTTAACAAATCAAAATAAATACTAGTGATTAATTGGGGACAGTTGCAGTCTTTGAAAAGTTGCATGGGACGATTGAATATTGCTTACAGAGACTAAATGGTGGCAAGAAAGATTTGAAGTAAGGTTAGACAAAAAAAGTAGTCAAGTTACAAGTTATAATAAAAATAAGTGATTAAAGTCCTAAATTAAACACATGAATGTTGAGAAATATATGTTTATTATTGTAAAATTACATTTTTTTGCTCTTAATACTTCACCTTTATTTTTGTGAAATTTAAAGCGGTTTCTTTGATTAAAAAAATAATAATAAAAAAATTAATTCTCAGAAAAATGTATTTTTTCCTTAGCATTTGTTTGGTAATTGATTCTTGTAAAACTAAGATGTTATGCATAATGTATGTACTTATGTAAACATAATGGCTTCATTTTAATTATTTTTGACTTCATTGTCTAAATTACATTGTGACTAGTCTTATAATATACTGTACATTTTAGTTGCTAATATGCAACCAACATATTCAAATACTCCCCATCATGTGTCTATATGGCATCTTGAAAGGTGAGTAGTTTGACTTTATTTTACTCGTATTGCACAGTGGCATATGACAGGTAAGACTGTTAGGAGATTACAATAAAAGTTACATAAAACGATTTCACTTCAAATTATTTCTTGCGGGGGAAAAAATGGCAGCTGAAAGCGTACGTCAAGTGTGGCCAGCAAGTGCCACTTGCCTAACTTTGATTGGCTTCATCTTGTAGGGAACGCACAGAGGACATGCAATCACACGCGCACAGACACACAAAGACACACACACACACACACACACACACACACACACACACACACACACACACACACACACACACACACACACACACACAGAGCAAAGTTTGGCCAGAGCGGTAAAAGTTGCAATGAAGAATGCTAATTAGCTGAACAGGCTTTGAATGCGTCTGGCCGTGCGTAGGCCAAAAAGAACCCTGGGACACAGAAGCCCGGCAGAACTGGCACTGGAAAAAAACAACAGGAAAAGCGCACGAGAGAGAGAGAGAGAGAGAGAGAGAGAGAGAGAGAGAGAGAGAGAGAGAGAGAGAGAGAGAAAGGGGTGGGGGGGAGTAAGTGAGTGAGGTGGGAATATCTGATGTCATCTAGCTCTGTATGTGTGTACTAAAAAAAAAGGTGGTGGATGAATGGAAGGACAAACTGATGGAGGGAGACTTGGAGAGCAAGAAAGCTAATTATCTCGCTCGTCTGTCGGCCGGCGAGAGGAAGTGATGCGAGCGACTAAAGGACGCCCACCCCTCCGTCCCCTCCTTTTCCTCGCCGCTCACGGTGTCCTGCTGTGCTCTGATGTCAGCTCTCTTTAGACAACATGTGTGCCGCCGCCCCGTGCCAGAAAACAAACCCTTTGTTTACGCCTCCTCTTCTTCCCGCCAAGCAAAACCCTCCCTCCCTCCACTCCCCTCCATCTTTGTTCCCACTACCAGCGGGCCTCTTCGTTGTGGAGGGAAACCACAGGTAAGTAAAAAAAAAACTAAAAATAAGGGAGGGGTCCAGATGGTGCGACAGATGTGCAAGCAGCAGTGAGTTGGATGAGAGGCACCAGCAGGGGGCGCTCTGCTCTGTTGTGGTCACCTTCCCTGCCTCCACTTATCTTGGCTCTTTGAGATGGAAGAGGTTTACTTTAGACTACGCCCACTGCAGCCATGTTGCATCAAGGTGGAAACGAGGCGACACAGTGGAGCAGCACGCCAGCGGCTAACTTTTTTGTGGCGACACCAAAGGACTCTTGTCAAATCGAAAATCTTGCTACAGCGTTTTGTGAAGGTCCTTCAAAACAGCACGATCTCTTGTCATCAATATGAGCTTTAACTAAAGTTTATTCAGTTGGTCCTTAAAATAACGAGTGATTCTGTGACAAAGGATCTTTGACGCAGTTTATCCAGTTGGTCCTGACTAGCATTTTGCAACAGGTTCTTAAAAACAGCAGTGATCCTGTGACATGGGATCTTTGACTAGCATTTTGCAACATCTTTGACTTGGAGCTTGCCTTTTTATCATAAATAGTAAATGGGTTATACTTGTATAGCGCTTTTCTACCTTCAAGGTACCCAAAGCGTTTTGACACTATTTCCACATTCACCCATTCATACACACATTCACACAGTGATGGCGGGAGCTGCCATGCAAGGCCCTAACCACGATCCATCAGGAGCAAAAGCGAAGTGTCTTGCTCAAGGACACAACGGACGTGACGAGGTTGGTAGAAGGTGGGGATCGAACCAGGAACACTCAGGTTGCTGGCACAGCCACTCTTCCATCCGCGCCACGCCACGCAGTCCCCATCATCATCATCATCAGATGCTCTGTTCTACGCTGATGACTTTAGTATGTTTATTCCAGAGCTTTTACGATTATTGTTTTAATCAGATTAATTACACATTCAAATTTGTACTAATCATGACTAATCTTCATTTGCCCAAACCTTGGTAACAGTCTTATCTTAAATCCAGTCGCAGTATTTTGAAGCCAAATTTGCCATCGAGCACACCTGTCTGAGTCTCCCCACTCACCTGTGCCCTGGCGTAAGTATTGACCTAATCACTGACCAGACGCAGTTAAGGTAAAGGATCAATGTGCGGTCAAAATGAACTGCATGATTAATCTGAGGTAATACATGATTAATGTAATATTTTTGTTTATTAATACCATGCATTAACATGTTGTTTTAGACATTTGATATTTTGAGTCCAAGCTGATGCAGGCACTGACCTCTCTGCAGATGTTGCATCTCCATTTCCTCCAGCAGCACCGCCAGCTCGCTCTCTCGGTCACGCAAAGCAGCTCGCACCATCTTCTCCTCCTGAGCTTTTTTCGCCATCTCCTTGTTCTCTCTGAAGGGTACAAAGAAGGACACTTAAGACATTGGTGATGAAGTGTCAGACGTGTGGCATTATTCTCGTACTGCAGTAAAGGCAACTTCTTTCTATTTCTTAAAGACCTGCATTCTTCCAACTTAGTGATACCACTTTCTAGAAGTGTAATATCCATGTATAATAATAATTAAGTACCTCTTAATCACATGTGCCAAACTCAGATAAGGCCCGCCACTTCATTTTATGTGGCCCGTGAATGCCTGGGAATAACATGTGTTTATCTTTTCTTACTAAATGTATTTGTTCTTTCGATCTTGACCCTAAAAAATTAAAAGAACTGAATGCAATTACATATCTTTTAAATTTTAATACTGTAGTACCTAATAATGCAACAAAATATTATGTTATCATATATTCCGAAAACAATTTTTTGTTAAAATAAATACCTAAATATCTGCTTGACTTATGATTTCAAAGCAAGTTATCCATCGAATTGTAGACTGTAAAATTGACAATAAAAATTGCGGTGAAATTCTAGGGACTGAGCTGCCTTTTATTGGTTGTGTTTTTCCGTAAAAACAACTTTTGTATTGTTTTTGCATTTACAGTAGTACCCTATAAAAACAACAATCGTAGATTTTAAGGTAAAAAAATTACAGCAGAGTTGCATTAATTTTACCTTAAAAAACAGTGGTACTGTTTTTCCATTCCATTTACAGTAATATGCTGTATAAACCACAGCAAAGTTTACAGTAAAATGTAGGTTACTAAGCTGCCAGTTTGGTACAGTAAAATCCAAAGATTTATTTTTACAGCGTACGTTAAAAACAAAAAAAACAAATGCATTTGCTATTACCGTAAACTCCAGACGAGAAGCCGCTACTTTTTTCCTACGCTTTAAACCCGGCGGCTTGTTAGCATTAGTGTCTGTGTTAGTAGTACTACCTTACAATTGCATTCTTTTTCTTATCAAAACATCACTGTGGAGTTATTGAGTCTGTTTAGCTGACTGGAGAGCTAAACTAGTGGGTCCATGACAATAACGTCTGTTTTGTTTGATCGGTCGTTTTACAAGCACCGTTTGGAAACAATTTATATAAAAAACATTTATAAAATATTTGTGTAAAAAAAATCATTTCACAAAATATATATATGCGGCTTACAGAAGTTGGGTTGTATTTTTGCCTCATTCCTGTGAAAATCCTGCATGTAATTGAAGCATTTACCCAGGACAAGGTGCAGTGTGCTTAAACAACCACCAGGTAGCATATGTGAGCAGATAATACATATCATCTCTTTCTGACTTATCAGGTCTGTAGTGCATTCTTCACCCACGCTTAAAGTGCAGGATAGGGAAAAATACAACCTTACCTACTGTATAGGATGGTGCGGCTAATAGATGGGAAGACACTTTCTTATTTTGTGGATGCGGATTATATACTGGTTCGCTCTAAAGCCCGGAAAATACAATATGTAATATCATGAGGCGAATCCTTACACATTTATATTCATATATTATTCACTGTTACAAGCAGCAATCTGAGGGCAACCATAACTGCGATGTCGCCCTCAATTAAAACGGATCCGACACCAAAGTGAACTATTTAAATTTTTAACTTTTTTCCATCCTAAATTTAGACATTTACATTTTTTTAAACTTATATACAAGATATGGGTGAGCTACTGCCTGTTTCATTGTGTTGTCAACTGTTGCACCATGATAAAAAAAGTGCAATTAGATAAGCTTATCTGTGGATTTGCCCTAAATAAATGTAATCTACTTGACTTTATGTAGTTAGAACAACACATGTCAGCCATCAATCATTCAATGGAATTTAGATCTGCACTACTGTAAATCTATGCTAGACCTAACACGCTGTCACTATTGCATCACTTTTAATTCTACCTTCCATTTGTACGACTATCAAAACGGAGCAGGTACCAATGGAACAAAGGTGCGGATCCCGCGCCTGTCGTCTGTCTGTCTGAACCAAACTTTCCAACTCAACCAGGTCCAGCCGCATCCCAACAACAGACGCACGCACAAAGACCAAAAGAAAGGGAAAAACTACAAAGAAAGAGAGGGAGGGGATGGTGGGGGAACTAACAAATAAACACAACTCTTCCTGAAGTCCAAAAGGCGCTAATGAAGAGAGAATTCTCCAGTTTAAGTGAAAACTTTTCTCCCCTGCAGCGCTTGGCCTGCATCTCTAAAGTGACCGCGTCTGTCTGTTCCATCCTGTGTGTGTCTGTGTGTGTGTGTGTCTTCTCCTGCTGTCCTGCTGTCTGGGGTGTGAAAGCGGGTGGCGATGCCGTGCAGGGGACACAAGGATACTGTGTATGTGTGCGTGTGTGAGTGGGTGTGCGCGTGCGAGCAAAAGAACACCCGCTGGGCTTGAACAGCAGCCTGAGCCACCAAAGCGCACACCAGGGCTCAGCGGGAGATGGCGACCAGGCATTGCCAGCCATTTGGTCCTGCAAGAGGTTCCAGGGAGGCGTGTGTACTTTTGTGCGTCTGTCCGACTCTGTGTGTGTGTGTGTGTATGTGATTGAAGAGGAGGAAGAGGAGGATGATCGGGCCCTCGCACCAGACCTGTTTACCCACCAATTAGCGTCGGACACAACGCCGGAAAGTTCCAGCAGTCCGCAACGGAGCGGCGGTGGCGACAAACGAGAAAAGCAACAAAACAGAGCATCACCTCTTGGGAACATGCTACAACTTTGTGCAACTAATAAGGGTCTTAAAAGTTGTTCATCTCACGGAAGGTTTTGTGTGTGTACAGTGGAACCTCGATTTACAAACGCCTATATTTGTGTCTGTGGAGGGAGATGTTGCCAGCGCTGCCTGCAGGAGCAAAGGTCACCGCCTCTGTCCATGGTGCTGAAGACAGAGCACCATCAGACGGGGGCGTGGTAGTGCTGACGGTGAGACACAGCTGGCAGGTGATTGGATTTCACAGGTGGTACGTGGTAATCTAATCATCTGTTGTCTTTAATGGCCAGGAGCAGGAGGAGAGAGAGGATACGGGCGTGACTGAAAGGTCACGTTCTACTGGAGAGAAAAACTTTGGTTGAAACATTATTATTAAAACCTGCACGCTTGGCTCCTGTGCCGTGTCTGACAGTGGGACTGCTAGGAAGCGACTTCCACAGTGTCCTTTTTGGTTCACGAACGCTTACATGGCACCAAATATGCCTATGTGCACAGACCATGTCTCGGGGTATGAATCCTTCATTCATTCATTCACTATGCATGCTGCTTGAAGCCATTGGGGCAGCCATTTTGATTACATCACTTCTTGTAGACGTGAAGAGGCAGGGCCCCCTATGTCACATCCTGTTTACATTATGTACACACTAGCGTAGCCATTTTAAAGAGCTTTGACGGCGAGCAGCACTTTAATTCCACAATTGTCGTACCTTGCGTCGGTCACAGCTGTGTCAGCCTGTATTAGAGATCACTTTGTGTGATCAAAAACGCTTTAAATGTGTCCAAACTCTCACAGTCTTGCTGCATAGCTTTGAGCTGCTAGACAAGCTATACAGCTAGCATTTTAGCCAGTTAGCCTCCGAACCCTTTAGTTTGAGGATTTTATTAGCGAAGTGGTCTTTGTTCTGCAGCAAGTCTTTAATTGTGATGAGACAGAAAAACATGCCACAGCTTACCTTTAATACAGCGAAGGAGAAGGCCCTGCCGGGACACAAGCCTCACACTGTTAGTTTGAGGTAATGCTAGCGGTGACTATGTGAAGCCACTGCGGGTTTGCCACTCGAAACAATGAGTGTGCAATAATGCCACAAATATTCCCAGACACAAAATAACAATTTTGGGGGGGGGGGTTTGAAGCGCACTAACGAGACTTGTGTGTGCGACATTTAAGCTTGCTGTAATGTTTTTAGAATTTTGAGATTGTTGAGTCATTACCCCCTTGTTATGTTGGTTTGATATACAGTATATTGTCTTCATTATAGTATCTTCAAAGTGTGCAGTTTTTTACTAAAATATGGAATTTTCTCAAGGCGAGAACCATTTCTTCATGTTTACATCGATTCTTATGGGGAACTCTGCTTCAATATACAAACTTTTCAGTTAGCAAACCATGTTGATGAACCAACCTAAATTTGTAAATTGAGGTTCCACTGTACTGTACAGTGCAATAGAATCTCCAAAGTCCTTTACATTCAGGTTGTGGAAAATCGGAATTTGATTTGAAAAAAATCTGGGCGAAATATGGCTCTGTTTTGTGGGAAGCAGATCAGAATCATATCCATATTTAAGTGTTACTTCTTCCTAAAAACTCCTATAGTCATATTTACATCAGCTAATGTCTCGTGTGGTACAAAGTGCTTGGATTCGAGTGTCCTTGGTTAGAGTCAGAGAACTGTTTATTCTCTTTGTTGAGACTGCCATTACATTCCTAAAATAAGGAGCACAGCTAGACTGGGGAAACAGCAGGTGGGGAGGGGGAGGAAGGAGAAAATCACAGCACTTCCGAGAGTTGGAAAGGAGACTGATCTGGACCGGGCTGGGGAACGCTGGTGTGCTGGATTGGTCTCACGTTTTGTCCTCTAAGCTTGGAGAATAAACCACAAAATACCAACTGCTGCCTGTTGATTGAATATAAACATCAGCTTATTGCCATAAAAAGAATCTGGGAGAGACTAGCAATTTGAATTCCCCATTGGAGGAATGCTGGTCAACGCAACAATTTGGGGGCTCGTCCGGGATGGCACGCTGTTGATTGATGACTTCTTGCAATCTTCTGGACAGACTCAAATGGCCAATACAAGGTGAGCAGAGCCTTTTTATATAAAATCTGCTTTAGGAGTCTGTCCTGAAGTCTGTAAGTCAAACACTGTTTTGTAATCCCAGGCACAGTTTGGTGATTTTGATAGATTGGTTGCATTTTTGCCGAGCCTGCCATTGCATTAAAATTGTAAATAAGTGGTCAACTCAGGCCATTGTGTCTCGATTACCGTGACGGGCAGTTTCATTGACGAGTGAACTAATAGTTGGGTGTAGCTTACCCTGGGAATTTGGTCGTCCCTTAATGAGTTCGGGTTGCAAGATCCCAGTGAGATAAGACACTAAAACGTAAGGAAGCGGGTTCAAAGATCCCAGTGAGATAAGACACTGAAACGTAAGGAAGCGGGTTGAAAGATCCCAGTGAGATAAGACACTAAAACGTAAAGAAATAGACACATGGCCTTGGAGAGTGACAGACAGGAATGTGAAGGCGGTCGGGGAAATATGTGATTAATCATTACTGTGTAATGATCAATTGAATGGATGGTTGTCGACAATGGAACTAGCAGGTAGAGAAAAAAAAAAGAAAAAAAAAGGAGAACGTTCCTTGAAAGAATTAAGAGGGAGTTTACAATACTCGAAAAGTCGTGAACTCAAACGTCTGGTAAAATAAAATAAAAAAATTTTAAAAAAGTAACTGGAAGTTTTATGGTAAAGTGAAACGCAGAGAGTGTGCTGCTGAGTGTGAGTGTGTGTGAGCGGGAGTGCTTACGCGTGCTCGTGTGTGTGTGTGCTGCTGAGTGTGTGCGTGTGTGCGGGAGTGCTTACGCGTGCTCGTGTGTGTGTGTGTGCTGCTGAGTGTGTGTGCGTGTGTGCGGGAGTGCTTACGCGTGCTCGTGTGTGTGTGTGTGTGTGTGTGCGGGAGTGCTTACGCGTGCCCGTGTGTGTGTGTGTGTGTGTGTGCGCTGGTGAAAATGGAACACTCAGGGAGAGAATTTAAGAGTTTGGCGTATGATAAAAGTAAACGGGGATTACGTGGAAAAACGAAATGCAGCAAAAGAAACGATGATTAATGACAGAATGAACTGATTGTTTTTTTTGTCTGCCGCGCATGCGCAAGACAATTCAAACGACCCGCCCAGACTTTGACTAGGACACCGCCACCTACTCCAGTGACAAGAGAAGGAGGTATTAACACGCCCCCTCTAAGATTAATCCTGCCTCCGAAAATTAACCCCTTGTACACGTCTGACCATTTTCTCCGGCAGACATTTTTGGCACATGACACTTTGGACATACTACAATATAAGTCTCTTGCCGATGCATACATGCAAGCCATTGTTGACCTTGCTTTCCCACCTGTACCTCCGGGAGGGAACATTTGGCCAAACACTTTGGACAAAGTTAACCCTGATATACACGGTGCCAAAAACAATATATGGCAGGACATTTTATTCATCCCATGCAAAATAGGGCTAATGACAGAGCAACAAGGAAACGACTACTTAAATTACAGATCGCTGAAGATAAAAGGTTAAAAGAACCAAAAGGTCAAAGATCAGCTAGGGTATATTCAGCAGTGGGTGACCTTGCATTTGAGTTCCAACAGGTGGAGGAAAGAATCCTCAACAGATGTGCGGTTGGACTCGGGTGGTGGACAACACGGTGCTTCAAAGCCAGTCTGGGGTAGACACTGTTTCGGCTGTGACCAGCCTGGTCACTGGAGTCGTGACTGTCCGAACATTTCCGAACAGGAAAGGTTCCGTCGTGCCAACAAACAAACAAGAAGGCGTGTAAGAGGACGCCCACATCAGGAGCTGCAGCAGGAAGTACCGACAGGACTCCTGCTGGACATGAGTGTCAACGGACAATTTTGTCAAACACCCATTTGATTCTGAATGCAGAGGTACCAAAAAAACTGTGTGCTTCCTCTTTAAAGGTCGAAGGCTTCGCTGGGGTCACAAGAAGGTTACCTGTCACCAAACCACTTCCGGTTCAGATTGCTGGACCTCCTTTACAGACTGTACCCTGACATTCAAATCGCAAAGAAGGAACATTCCTGGTGTTACCTGACGGCTCAACCACCCAGCTGCGACACCACTACCAAGAAATCCTCCATGAGCTCATACCACAGCCTGAAACAACAGGAATGGCTGACATCCAACTGCTCTAACAGTGAAAACCCTGACTGACTGAGATGCTTCCGTGTGTTCTGCCACCCGACTCGCCATATGTTATGATTATTTATATATGTTGGAACTCAAGGTGTGGTTGCTCATGTTGACCTATCTTTGCAACAGCTAGCATGGTATAAGATGGACACAATAGTGTCCCACATTGTTCCCTTGCTCTCTGTCTCGCCTACAAAACCAAAGAAATTAGGTCCAATGATAAGACACGGCGTAGCTGCCAAACATTACACCGACACCCAAATACCACATTTTGAAAAGATTAGGTTTAGCCCATAGTGATGTTTAACACATTACTATGGGCTGCACTTTAGACGCCTGTAGGCTACGAGGAGCTAGCAGCTACACAACAGCTGAGCTAAAACGACACATTACACATTTAAGCATATCAAAGAATTATAGTTGCTCATTACATACACATAGTCGTCAAGACAGAAGTCTGATAGAAAGTATTCAGTAATAATTGTGTCTGCATCATTCAACTTTCTACAACATGAGTTTGACTTAATGAATTATTGGGGCCACCAGGTGTGGTAAAATTTCAAAATACTATTGCTAAAGCATTCGCCACAAGGGTAGTATTTTTCTAGTATTGGTGACAATATAAATATAAGCATATTTGTTACTTTCACCATATTGAATAAGTTACATAAAAGCTAGGGTTTAGTTGAGTTTGAGTTATTTGTGATATTGCTATAGGGTCCCCTACCCTAACAACACCCCCCAGTGGACCATAGAGGCTAAAGAGACAATCATTGACCTCAAACATGACCTGTCCTCCGCTACTTGACTATTAGCTGACCTTTTTCTTAGATGTTTCTGAAAGTGATAGTATGACTAACACAGTCCTTTTTTTCAGAAACAGAAGGGGGTGAGTGAGGGTGGATACAGACTCCTTGGAACAAAATCGACAATCATCCGACTCTGACACATTCCATAGTTTTAACGTTTTTCCCATGGGTAAGAAGTTATAACTAATTTTAATTTGAAAATAATGAATTTACACATCGATAGTACTTTAGTATATCAAATGTAGAATATGGAGGAGGTGAGGGTGAACCATGTATAGTCTTTGATTTCACTGATATGATCAATACGGTACAAGGGAAAAGGTACGTACTGACTTGTGTTGACAATCACAGTGGTTGGCCGGAATCAACAACAACCTCAAAAGAGGATGCAATATCAGTAATTAAATGACTTGTGAATGACCTAGTACCCCGACATGGTTTCCCCAAAAAGATTAGGTCAGACAACGGCAACCATTTAAAAAAAAATACTCACTTAGCCTTGGTCGAAAAGGCTTTCGGACTAGAACACAGGTTTGGGGTACCATCCTCAGTCCCAAGGCAAGGTTGAAAGGATGGACCAGAACATCAAAAACTAATTGGCTAAAATCTGTGCACAGACCAAATTTAATTGGATTGACATGTTGCAATTAGCGTTAATGATCATTCGAAGGTCCGTGAATAAAACTGTTTTACCGCCCTTAGAGTTTTTCACCCTATGAGCTGCATACAAGTCAGCCATTCACAGGACCAGCAGCCCCCCATGGAAGGAGGACCCAGCGTAAAACCAAAATGGTATTTTACACAAAGAATTGCAGAATTTGTGTGCCAGTTCTTCTGTACAGATTCCCTTCCGCCCGCTGAGAGGGTCAAGATCAAGGTCATCAAACGCAAGTGGACGGAGCCCAGGTGGACTGGTCCCTTCAAGGTCGTGGAACGGACGTCCCACGCCCTTCGACTGGCTGGTAAAGGGGACACCTGGTACCACCTCTCCCTCTGCACTACTGCTGAAGAACCTGACAGATTACCAGCGGATGTCATTGCTGACATCGCCACAACATCTGCCCCTCAGCCCAGGAGACGAGAGATTTTCTACCTACATTACTCTTTTCAACTTCTATATTGTATATCCTTGTGTGAGACCAATCCAGTATGCTAAATGTTTCTTAGTTTTTCTTGCTTGTTTTCAGCATAACTATATGTGTCGTTACATTAAGTGAAAAGTTTGATGTTTATCCCCGTTTTGTTACCTAAATTACTCTGATATTGATAGACGAAAGGCAGGATGTTACACCCGACTAGTATTCCCTGACGGACTGGTGCTTGGGCGTGTTCTACTGTCTTTGTGTCTCAGTTCATCCTTCCTGACGACAGTGACTGACAAGTGTCTAAGAACATACAGCGGACTTTAAATAGACTGGGTCAAAGGGGATAGCAAGACTTATTTTTTGACCTGTGCAGTGTGATTAAGTACGGGGGACACAATAGCTATTACCGTGGTAATAACCTCTATATTTGTTACGACCCAACCCTGAACCATTGGTGTCGGATGCAGACAACATACTATGGTAAGTGGTGCCCATCGTCCCTTTTATGTTGTTTTGGGGGTTGACCTGACTGATACAGACTCTAAAGGAATTATTAAAATTAATGTCCTTGAGAGAGCGTTAACTATCTCTACACCCTCTGTAGCACCTAATGTACCACCCCACCTCGGTGGTGTTTCAAAGGCTCTCACATCTGTGCGTGCTAATGACATCACCACCGAAGGCCTGGTAACTTTGACCTTAGGAGCGGGTGCAGACAACCTGTGGCTCAGGTGGATGCCAAAACCTGGGTGACTGTGTTGCTTCTTCCGCTGGACGTCCCTTTTCCCACACTTACCCCGCCCCTTTTAAGTTGATTGACATGTGTACCCTTCTGTTGACAATGCCACCAGACTTCTTCCCTTTGTGGCCCAAAAGCTGAATTACACGCGTTTTAAAATTACAGGAACCTCTTCGTCCCCCAACAAATTGGGTGACATTAACCGTTACTGGTGCACCACACTGATAGATGGCTCTAGGATAGGCCCTTGGGCACGAGCTGACTTATTCTGGTGTTGTGGGGAGCACAAATTGTAAATTAGAATCCCGACGTCAGCCGTTGGGCTTTGTGCTATGGTTAGACTGGTGACCCCAGTCACCAAATTAACACCCCTTGGAACTCCTGTTTCAGCGGCCTCTCTAACTCCCCGCCGCCGTTGAGACTAACCAACCTGACTCGTGACGCAGTTGAGGGACTTGCTGAACAACTTGCCCCAACCTCCCTCAAGACCATCCAGAACCGCACAGCCCCTTGTGCTAAGTGTCACTAAAGGGGGTCTAGCAAAGTGGTAACTTTAAGACTTTAATGTGCAGCGTGCTTTATAGGTTTTGTACAAGTAATAAAGATCTTATTAGAAGCTCTTAAAGGGGGACTTGTGGGAAGCAGATCAGAATCATATCCATATTTAAGTGTTACTTCTTTTTAAAAACTCCTATAGTCATATTTACATCAGCTAATGTCTCGTGTGGTACAAAGTGCTTGGATTCAAGTGTCCTTGGTTAGAGTCAGAGCGCTGTTTATTCTCTTTGTTGAGACTGCCATTACATTCCTAAGATAAGGAGCACAGCTAGACTGGGGAAACAGCAGGTGGGGAGGGGGAGGAAGGAGAAAATCACAGCACTTCCGAGAGTTGGAAAGGAGACCGATCTGGACCGGGCTGGGGAACGCTGGTGTGCTGGATTGGTCTCACGTTTTGTCCTCTAAGCTTGGAGAATAAACCACAAAATACCAACTGCTGCCTGTTGATTGAATATAAACATCAGCTTATTGCCATAAAAAGAATCTGGGAGAGACTAGCAATTTGAATTCCCCATTGGAGGAATGCTGGTCAACGCAACAGTTGACCAGCATTCCTCCAATGCTAAACGTGAGCATGTCCTGCTCACGTTTAGGGCTGCTCGGGAGCGTCCAGCTGCTGGAACATGTCGTCAATCAGCTGCCACAAGCAGTTGTCCAGCGGGAAGTCGTTGTCCACCAGGTTGACCAGGAAGTAGTTGTCGTGGATGTACTTGATGATCATGCGGGAAGGAGACTCGTCCTCGTACAGTTTGGCCCACTGCTCGATCCAAATACACTGGTATTTTTATTTATGTTTTTTTTAAATATTTTTATGCCAGTCTTAAAGGCCTACTGAAATGATTTTTTTTTTATTTAAACGGGAATAGCAGATCCATTCTATGTGTCATACTTGATCATTTCGCGATATTGCCATATTTTTGTGAAAGGATTTAGTAGAGAAAATCGACGATAAAGTTCGCAACTTTTGCTCGCTGATAAAAAAAACCTTGCCCCTACCGGAAGTAGCGTGACGTCACAAGCGGTAATGCTGCTCACAATTCCCCGTTGTTTACAATGGAGCGAGAGATATTAGGAGCGAGAAAGTGACTATTACCCCATTAATTTGAGCGAGGATGAACGATTCGTGGATGAGGCACGTTAGAGTGAAGAACTAGAGGCAGTGCCGGACGTATCTTTTTTCGCTCTGACCGTAACTTAGGTACAAGCTGGCTCATTGGATTCCACACTCTCTCCTTTTTCTATTGTGGATCACGGATTTGTATTTTAAACCACCTCGGATACTATATCCTCTTGAAAATGAGAGTCGAGCACGCGAAATGGACATTCAGAGTGACTTTTATCTCCACGACAATACATCGGTGACACACTTAGCTACTGAGCTAACGTGATAGCATCGTTCTCAAATGCAGATAGAAACAAAAGAAATAAACCCCTGACTGGAAGGATAGACAGAAGATCAACAATACTATTAAACCATGTACATGTAACTACACGGTTACATCAACAGCCGTGCTCACCTGCGTTCCAGCGATCGGCGGCGCGACGAAAGACTTCACCCATCATCGACGAAGCTCTTAGCATGAGCTAACGTGATAGCATCTGTCTCAAATGCAGATAAAAACAAAATAAATAAATCCCTGACTGGAAGGATAGACAGAAGATCAACAATACTACTATCAGGAGACACCGAACCAAACACTGGACATGTAAATACACGGTTAATGTGTATTCGACGCCTGTCGAAGCCTAGCAATGCTGTTGCTAACGACGCTTACTTAACAACGGGACCTCGTCAGAGCTATGATAAAAACATTAGCGCTCCACCTACGCCAGCCAGCCCTCCTCAGCTCATCAACACCCGTGCTCACCTGCGTTCCAGCGTTTGACGATGCGGTCGGCGGCCCGGAGACGTAGGAAGTCAAGGTGAGTTCGCCGCTAGCGCGTCTGCTATCCAAGTCAAAGTCCTCCTTGTTGTGTTGCTACAGCCAGCCGCATACACCGATCCCACCTACAACGTTCTTCTTTGCAGCCTCCATTGTTCATTAAAATTGCAAAAGATTCACCAACACAGATGTCCAGAATACTGTGGAATTTTGTCGAAGAAAACAGAGCTCTGTGTATTGTGTCCAATATGGTCCAAACACTTCCGTGGATCTCTCGACGTCACGCGCATACGTCATCCTCCAAAGGCGTTTTGAACCGGAAGTTTAGCGGGAAATTTAAAATTGCACTTTATAAGTTAACCCGGCCGTATTGGCATGTGTTGCAATGTTAAGATTTCATCATTGTTATATAAACTATCAGACTGCGTGGTCGGTAGTAGTGGGTTTCAGTAGGCCTTTAAAGCTCAAATGTGCCTCAAATCTGATATTTTCGCATCAGATTTGGGCCACACCAGGAGGCAGTCCGAATGCGTTGGGAATCTGGTCTTTTAAAACATGACTGCAGTCTAAAAGGCAATGCAATGCAAACTTTTACGTCATCTTTGATTGAGCTACATCATTCATGTGCGCAGGAAAAGACACAAAATATCTTATTCCTCCTCCTGCAGTTGTTTTCCATCGTCTGCCTACTTCCTTTACGCTACAGTCATGGTGCAAAACCACTAACACGCATCCATGTTTTCTCGTGTAGCAGCGACATCTTTGTTCTTTTACGGCAGGGGTGCTCATTACGTCGATCGCGAGCTACCGGTCGATCACGGAGGGTGTGTCAGTCGATCGCCAGCCAGGCATTAAAAAAATTGTCCTAAAAATGAGCGATCATAAATATTCACTATGACGTCACTTTCGTCACTTGATTGACATTCACGGCACCCGAGGGTCTTCTGAGATGACGCTGGCTGCTGCCAGCTCATTATTTAAAAAAAATTACAGACAGGATGAAGGCGAGAAACACTTTTTATTTCAACAGACTCTGGCGCCGTACCTGTCGTCAAAACTCCAATGACCGACTGCACAGTTCCTGCCTTCACAATAAAAGCTCTGCTTCATCCTGCCTGCGCTAAGAGTCTCAGAAAGCTGGCGTGCACAAGCTAGCAAGCTACGGAGTTTGCCGCCAATGTATTTCTTGTAAAGTGTGCACTTTATACAAAGGAGTATGGAAGCTGGACAAATAAGATGCCAAAAACCAACCACTTTCATGTGGTATTGGACAGAAAGGATTACTTTTTTTCTCCTCCATTTGAAAATGCGGATGCTATCAGCACCACTGTCTGATTCCTATCAAAGCAAGTCATCAGAATCAGGTAATACACCAACTTATATTCTTGTCTTCATGAAAGAAAGGAATCTATATGTGTTAAACATGCTTGCATTATCTTTAAACACCTTTAACTTGTTAACAATATTAACTATATGTGTTAAACATGCTTGTATTATCATTAAACACCTTTAACTTGTTAACAACATTAACTATATGTGTTAAACATGCTTGCATTATCTTTAAACACCTTTAACTTGCTAACAATATTAACTATATGTATTCAACATTCTTGTATTATCATTAAACACCTTTAATTTATTAACAATATTAACTATATGTGTTAAACATGCTTGCATTATCATTAAACACCTTTAACTTGTTAACAAAAACATATATTTCATAAATAAGTAAATATAAATTATATATATGAATGAGGTAGATCCCCGCGACTTGATCAATTGAAAAGTAGCTCGCCTGCAGAAAAATTGTGAGCACCCCTGTTTAACGGAATCCGGTCAACTTCCTTAGTTTTCACTTTATCGAACTGCGCATGCATGTTACGTCAAGGCCACATTGGGCCCAGTGTGTGTCTATACTGGAGTCTGATAAAGATTACATTTAACTTTCAAACTACAGTCAGCTGGGAAAAAGATCTGATTTAGAAACATAGGCAATTAGGGCTGGGCGATATATCGATATATCGCGGGTTTGTCTCTGTGCGATATAGAAAATGACTATATCGTGATATTCGAGTATACGTTCTCACGCAGTTGCTTTTAGCTGCGGGCATTACACTACATGCGTTTCCCACTCTTTCTTGTCTCTCCTTCTCACAGAGACTTAAAACAAGCGCACCTTCTTACATACGTCACGTGTGCAACGTCATACGCTCCCGCGGAGCAGAGAGGTAGCGACATGGTAACGTTAGCTGTGATGCTAACGGTGCGGTACGGGTGGTAATACGAGAGAGAGGGTGCAAATCTGGTAACAAATGAAGGAAAAATTAATTCCTAAGAAAAACAGCAAAGGGGTCATCGTCTGGCGGTGGTTTGGCTTCAAGCGGGAAGATGTTGAACAATTATGCGGCAAAAGCGTTGCTACAAAAAGTAGCACCACTGTTAATGTAGCATAATTTGAAAAGTCACCCGGTAGAGAATAAGGAGTGCTTGAAACTCCGCATGTCAACATCTCCGTTCGGTGCCACACCAACAAAATGCCAAAGCAACTATTTCCAGATCAACACCGTATGAAAAAAATTGTCAACAACAGAAGGAGATAACATCCGCAGGAACCTACCACATAGCGCAGGACAAACAGTATTTGATTTCCTATTATGCAGCTCATTTTTATTCGACAGTTATTGAAATATCTTGTGTGACATCATGCACAAAAGTGCACTTTATTTGTTTTAAACTATTGTAGTGGTGTTCTGTAAAATAAGTGCACTTTAATTTAGTGTTGTTTTGATACGTCATCTTAGTGACATCATGCACAAAAGTGCACTCATAGCTTGTTTTAAAATGTCTCTGACAATCGTGCACTTTCTGTTTTGGAAATGACATGAATGTTTGTACCACTGCTTAATAACTGTTTAATAAATAGTTTTGGTAAATTGACTTAGTTGTGATTTCCCTCTCTGCATAAAAGTTTAAAATAAGCATATATTAATGAAGTATGAACAAGAATGTTTTAATGTAGACACATAGAATCATCATACTAAAGGTGAGTATATGCATCAAGTGTTCATTCAAAACTAAGGCAAAATATTGAGATGTATATCGTGTATCGTGACATGGCCTAAAAATATCTAGATATTAATAAAAGGCCATATCGCCCAGCCCTATAGGCACTATTAGTCAAGTTGGAAATTGAGTTCAGCCTGACCTCACACATGACATCAACATACCTTATTAGAGCCCACATCAAATGGTGTCATTTTATTTGGCTATGTCAGAGCAAACAACCTCAACAAGGGGCTAATTTTGAGGTTAACTATTATGCAAAAGGGAGTTTTAATGATGGAACAGTAATATTTACCAGGGATTCAGTTTATTAGCACCAAACGTGACAAAAATATCTAATCTTTCATACTTGTTCGCTCCACTTTTAAGACGCTCGCTTTTAAAATTCTATGAAGGTAAAGCCGCCTTTATCATTGATATATTACAGACTTCGCTACACATCTTAAAATGCAGCCTGCACCTCAATCCATCGTCTACGGAGTAGGCAACTGTAAGTTTAATCATTTCATCTTCCGTAAACACGCTAACCGAGCACGATGTTGCTGTTAAAATGTGAGTGTAATGTTAGCAATGTAGCTCACATAGCTATGTCAGAATTGCTAATGTTTGTGAACTGCACTTTAGAATTGTGCCTACTACTCACAATCTTTATGTGAGACAAAACCACATATGTTTTCTTTGTTGTGCATTATAACTTGTAAATAAATTCTAGAAATAGTCAGCTAACAATGGATGTAATGGAATTCGCTTTATTCCGCCTATAAAGGCAGGGACTGCAGATGGAAATTAGCCGTTAAGATATACAGTAATCTGGTGCAGAACATATCTGTCTTTAATCCTAAAGTATCTGTGCATTGTCCCTCTAAATCAGGGGTCTCAGACACGACCCAACCCAACCCTGCGCCCCCACACATCAACCCCCCCTCCGTGCGTCGGTTGAGATGAGCGGGATTGGGGGGGCGGGGTTTGGTGGTAGCGGGGGTGTACAGTGTACATTGTAGCCCGGAAGAGTTAGGGCTGCATGGGATTCTGGGTATTTGTTCTGTTGTGTTTATGTTGTGTTACGGTGCTGATGTTCTCCCGAAATGTGTTTGTCATTCTTGTTTGGTGTGGGTTCACAGTGTGGCGCATATTTGTAACAGTGTTAAAGTTGCTTATACGGCCACCCTCAGTGTGACCTGTATGGCTGTTGAACAAGTATGTCTTGCAGTCACTTACGTGTCTGCAGAAGCCTCATACATGTGACTGGGCCGGAACGCTGTTTGCATGGTGAAAAAGCGGATGAGACGACAGGTTGTAGAGGATGTTAAAGGCAGTGCTATCACGGCACGCCCTTAATATTGTTGTCCGGGTGAAAATCGGGACAAATTCGGGAGATTGGTTGCCCCGGGAGATTGTCGGGAGGGGTACTGAAATTCGGGAGTCTCCCAGAAAAATCAGGAGGGTTGGCAAGTATGTTGCTAGGGCGGCATAGCCATTCAAAGAAGGTGAATTCATTAAAAAGTGCATGTTAGATTTTTTAAAGAAATCTTTTCTTGCGGCCCAGCCTCACCCAGGTATATTGAGTTTGTGACACCTGCTCTAAATAAAGACTAAACTAAGTGTTCTAAAAAAAACATCCAAAATCTATTCATCAATGTGTTATATACACACTAAGTATATATGTAATAGGACAGGTTTACGATTTCCTTGAACAACAAGAACTACTAATCATGGCAAACATCATTAGACAACAAAGACTACTTTGAGACACATGATGATTCAGAACTTATTTTTGAGCCTGAATATAAAGAAGATGAGCTAAATGTTTCAGAAGCTAAGTGATAAGCAGATCCAGCAAGTAGCAGTATTGCTAAGTGCTAAACAAGAAATACAAACTGCGCACATAATAAAACAATCACTTACTGTACAATTTCTCTCAGTGGGATGCCGACTGATGGAATATTTATATCTTCCCGTTTCGATGAAAGTTAATCATAATTGTCAAACATGTAAAAAAAAAAAAAAAAACATTTAAAAAAGGGTGGGCGCAAACAACCGTCTTTTCGGGTCTTTCTTGCCAATAAACTGAATGTCAAATTTGGCCCACTTTCCAGTTTATAGCCAATACCTTGTGAGCTTGCAATTCATGGCTTACCGGCTCAGTATGTTAAAGTTAAAGTACCAATGATTGTCACACACACACTAGGTGTGGTGAAATTTGTCCTCTGCATTTGACCCATCCCCTTGATCACCCCCTGAGAGGTGAGGGGAGCAGTGGGCAGCAGCGTAGCCGCGCCCGGGAATCATTTTTGGTGATTTAACCCCCAATTCCAACCCTTGATGCTGAGTGCCAAGCAGGGAGGTAATGGGTCCCATTTTTATAGTCTTTGGTATGACCCGGCCGGGGTTTGAACTCACAACCTACCGATCTCAGGGCGGACACTCTAACCACTAGTCAATAGCTGCATAAGCTAGTGATCTGTGATCACGGAGCCACTAAAAGTAGTTCCCCAGCCTTAGTGCTTATAATAACAATATTACTAATACAGTAGTTAGTAAATATTCACCTTTTTGAGAGGGCATTATGGGCGCAACAGATTCCATTAGCGTCATTGTTAGCCACCTTGTACTTGCCGTATAGTTCAAAATAGAGTGCATAAAAACATCTAAACGTATGTCTTGTCTTACATGGAGATTGTGAATGATTAGCAAAATTCCCCAAAAAAGTGTAGTTCCTCTTTAATGCTGCATTGTTGTATGTGATTAATATTTTACATTGGACAAGTGCAGAGTAAAGTGTGTGTTTAAAAAGTAGATAGAGGACAATAGCACTTCTTGGAGACACACTATTGGGAGACAAGCATGGGTGGACAAAAACAGAATAATAGCATTAAAGTTTTTGTTTTCTTATTAAAGGCAGCATCGAGGCTAGATTTTGGTCAACACAATACACTACTGTGGCACATTTGACACTTAGTAAAATGGTGAAAATACTAAGATATGTGACTTGACCTCTAACTTAATTTTGCACTTCTCTTGTCAAGAACATTTAAATTGGCTTAACTATTTTCATAACTTCCTTTGGAAAACATGTCTTCAAAACTTAACAAAGGATATCCCACCATCGCCAGACTAGATTGGTTTGGACCATTGATGGAGATCAAGCAAGGACATGAGTCTCCTCCATTAAAAGGACCTTCTTCATTTGTTAGATTTCATTAAATCCAAGCAGCAGGTCCACAAATCATTAGCATCAAAAAGTATCTAGTTTGTGGGCTGGACAGGAATGACTGCTCAGTTATCTGGCTGCCATCGAGCTGGTGAACGGGCACAGTGGCAAACCCTGATGTGGACAGACACACAAACACACACGCGCACGCACAAAGACTCACACACACAGCTTGGGACAAGTGGCGGGTAGCAGACGGGCCAAAGGCCAAAGCTGGGATGTTTGTGGGTGTGCAGCCAGGTGCAGTGGCTGCTGGGTAAAGAGAGAGCAGGCAGGGCCTGCCTAAGTGGGCACTATTCAAGCTGTTGTCGGCCATTAGATGCGGGGTGCGGCTGCCCGTCCCGGCCTGGAGTTTGCTGCGCCCCGCGGTGCAGCCCAAATCCTGCGCCAGCAGCGCCAAATGCTGCTTTATTAGAGGACAAGCAAAAATTGGAGTCAGATGGTCCACTTGGAGGAGACTCCTCTGAACCGACTGCTGTTTGTACAAAGATTTAGAAGCACATTACCACTTTTCTAACTACTACACACAAACACACAAGACGTTTACAAGATGCCACACTAATGCTATATCAAAAATACGAGAGTCTGTCGTCCCAACTCAAAGAAGTTAGTAAGTCGTTACTTTACTCAGTTCAATTGTTTAAACCATTTTTCATTTTAAAAAAAAATCGATGTCATTGCATTAACGCAAGATTATAGCAATGCTGACATCCCTATACAATTTCTTCGGCCCGATGGAACGGATTGAGCAAAGATCTAAGGCATGGCCTAATACATCATATTTTAAATACTACCTATTTACATTATTTACAAATTTATGAATTTATCTACGTATTAACATCAATGCACTTTATTTATATACTGTGATAGCGATCTACTAACGGCTAACTATTCTGTTACATATCGTTATCCTACGGGAAGGGTTAAGATTAAATGAGCTCTGCTTCTTCCTACTGTATTTCAGACAAGTTGAGTTGTGAATTGTAAACCAGTGACGTAGTACAAGATAAATGTTCGAAATAAGACAATTACCATTTCTTCCTTTCCTGTTGCCCGTCCCTTTTGTTTTTATTGTTTCTGCCATAACCACTAGTCTCCTTTATCAAAAAATGTGAGCGACAATCATTAGTTAACAATAAAACAACAAGTCAACACAAACGGACTGATTTTTCATAGAAATTACCACTTTGGATATCTATCTGTGTCTGCCCTGCGATGAGGTGGCGACTTGTCCAGGGTGTACCCTGCCTTCCGCCCGAATGCAGCTGAGATAGGCTCCAGCACCCCCCGCGACCCCAAAAGGGACAAGCGGTAGAAAATGGATGGATGGATGGATATCAAATTTCATGGTGACAAAAACTGTCCATGAATATCAACGTTGACTTAAGCGGCCACTTTTTCCGGGTCTGTCTTTTCCGTACTTACACTTCAATAAGTATATTACAGTATGTAAATTGCGTACTTAGTTCTAAGGGCGCACATTTTGACAGTGTAGAGCTGTCCCTAATCCATTATTGTTTATCGCAATATTTATGCAATCATGTTATTTTTGTCTCCTTTTTAATTGAGGATTGCAACCACAAAGTTAGTCCCTCCCGATTCCGCTACAATGATTAAGGTTGGTGAGCAGAGGTGGGGGAAATAATCGATTTTTAGATGCATCAAAATTCGGACATGGACAATAATAAAATCGATTAGAAAAAGTCAATAACTGATATATTTATTGTAAATAAAGTAATGCAGACAGTTCTAAAACGTGGCTGCCTGAAGCGAGCCACCTCACCAAGAGATCCGACCAGCTCTTTTTATTTTAGGGCAATTATGTTACAGTTTTGCATACATTTTCATTAATTTAGTAAATGTGGGAAATAATTTCATTGTTTCTTATTACCGTATTTTTTGGACTATAAGGCGCACTTAAAATCATTTAATTTTCTCAAAAATCAACAGTGCGCTTATAACCCGGTGCGGAATAATTCTGGTTGTGCTTACCGACCTCGAAGCAATTTTATTTGGTACATGGTGTAATGATAAGTGTGACCAGTAGATGGTAGTCACACACAAGAGATACGTGTAGACTGCAATATGACGCCAGTAAACCACACCAAAACTTTAAATGTTCCATTGAAAATAAAGAACATTACACACGGCACTCAAAAGTCTGTCAAAATGTTTTAGTATGACTTTGAAGCCGCACCGCTTGATGGATTGTCAGCCCATTACGTCTTCCATAGTCAGAGATACAAGTGTTACTATGGTGTGTGTATAAGTACCGCAAAATGGTACCCATTAGCAGACATATTATCTGGCACTTTGTTTCACAATATTATGCAAAACCAACTTTTCTTACCTTCTGGTACCTGCTGATGTATATTTGAGATCTGCATAAGTCCTGAAAATTTGCGCACGTCCGCCACTGTAGTCCGTGCCGATTGTGTAGTTAAGTTTCTTCTTTTTCACTATCTTCTTGTTATGGGGAATTCATCCTCCACTGTTGCCATTTCTAATATAAAGTAGCATAAAGTTCTAACTTATATCTCGCTATGGAAGCGCTAAAAGTGTAGTGGGTGTACATAATTCACCCGCGGAACTTGAATTAGAGAGTTCCGGTCGGACGGTTTTTAACGGGACACATTTCTGGCGTTGTTGCGCTGGTGAGCCACAGATGAGAAGATGCTGCTCCTTTGTTGATTTAAGTAAAGTCTGAATGTCATTAAAAACAGTTAGCTCCATCTTTTGACACTTCTTCCACTCCCGTCCTTGCACGCTACACCACTACAACAAAGATGACGGGGAGAAGACGCTATCGACGGTGAGACTCGTAAAGAAGACCACCCACAAAATGGCGCATCCTGAAGCGACTGTCAGACAGCGACTTGAAGATGGTCTGTAAAACATAATCTATGCAACATTTTGACCAAGGAACCACCCTTACATGTCATGTACACCCAAGGAAATGTTTTAAATTTAGAAAAAAATCATAATATGACCCCTTTACTGCACCTTATAATCCGGTGCGCCCTACGGTCCAGAAAATACGGTACAAATGCACTGTTTTTAAAGTTGCAAGTGATAAACGCTTATTTAGTGAAACAAAAAAGAATAGTAAAACTCCATCAATATACATAAATTATAGATGCATCAAAAATCTACTTTTAATCGAATTGTAGCTCCTGGATCGTAATCATTATCGAATCGTGAGATGCGGAAAGATTCCCACCTTTGTGGTGAGGCTCAAATATCGCACACTTACAATTTGTTGAGATATTGAGAGCAACATTCCGGGTACTGACGGGGTAAGGATGTATTGATAATCGGCAAAACTCCTGACAGTTGGCATTAATTGATAGTAATTGATAACCCCACTTTGATAAGTTTAAAGACTGGCGTTAGTTTGCTCACTTAAATGCTAACATGAATACAATTGATGACATACTCATATCTAAACTATTATAAACACATTGCTGTCTGAGCAACTAAGATATTAAATTGTGCATGTTGAACCTTGAAGCTGTGCTCTTTTAGCACAGAGTGATCGATATACAGTAAACTCATTAATGACAGAGGTGTTTTTACGGTGCGTTTAGAACACAGCAGGACACCATAACGCCCGCCAAACACTCGTATTTGTAACGATTCTTAACCATCCATCCATCCATCCATTTTCTACCTCTTATTCCCTTCGGGGTCGCGGGGGGCGCTGGAGCCTATCTCAGCTACAATCGGGCGGAAGGCGGGGTACACCCTGGACAAGTCGCCACCTCATCGCAGGGCCAACACAGATAGACAGACAACATTCACACTCACATTCACACACTAGGGCCAATTTAGTGTTGCCAATCAACCTATTCCCAGGTGCATGTTTTTTGGAGGTGGGAGGAAGCCGGAGTACCCGGAGGGAACCCACGCAGTCACGGGGAGGACATGCAAACTCCACACAGAAAGATCCCCGAGGCCGGGATTGAACTCACGACTACTCAGGACCTCACGATTCTTAACCGATTAAAAAAATAAAAAAAAATTTTTTTATTTATTTATTATAAAAAAAATGTCATCTGTTTTGTCCAGTTACTCAGACAAATCATATTGTTGATGTAGATGCCCATATCGGCTGTACAGATTTAGTTTAGAAAAGAGAAGTGTGAAATACTTCTGTTGCCTTATTTTTATTTTACTTTGATTAATGTTTGGGTAGCAATTTATTAAACAAAACCAGTTTTCTTTTAAGTAATATAGAACATTTATCACAGTTTATCTATTTTATGGAAGAATGTAGTTAATCATAGAACTGGCACCTAATGTTATTAAAAATAATGGATTTTTGAATCGAGAATCTATTCAGAATCGAATAGTTACCCCCGAGAATCGAATGGAATCGTGCGGTGTCCAAAGAGTCACAGCCCTAATGACAGGTCAATGCATTTTGTTGGACTTCTTAATGCGAACGTACTTATTATGCACTTGCAATGCTAAGAGGTAAACGGGCTGTGAACATATGGGTTCCAAGTTCATTTTCTTACTCTACTTCACTGTTTTAGTAGCATCAAAAACAATATTTACAGTAATGGATGTCCTGCTATAGTTTCCGAATATAGCTGCTATATTTTCTATCCAATCTGTGACACAATTAGTGATGGGGACTACTCCAGCAGCGATGTATGGCCGACAGTATCGAATTAAACGGCATTAATATTCAACAGCGGCGACACAGCGAGCTGCAAACATTCGCTGGTGTCTGCCAGCGACATGAAAAGACAACGCTGCAAAGAGAATGAAATAAAGACATATTGAACATCATTTATTGACGCCGCATGTGACAAATGGTTTTGTGCGACGCCTGGAGGTCACGCCGCTCAAACCCATGAAACAAACATATGACACACAGAGGCAGGCCTGATGTAGCGCACACACCATTCATCTGTCTGTCTGTCTCTTCTTCCTTTCCATCCTCCTCTGCTCTTTCCATCCCTGCCTCCTCTTAGTCGCTCCCTCCCACCATTTTTTCCTGTAACTAAACTGGCTGTGTCTCTCTCCATCTGCTGGTTCTTCCTTCAGCGGCCATGCACCTGTTCACACCTCCTCTCCTGTTGGCCTCCTCAACGCCCGCCTCCCTCTCTTTATCCCTCCATCCCTCCCTCCTTCCTTCTATCGCTGTGCGACGCGGCGCTGCCAGGCCCCGTTTCCTGGCTCGAGTTGGCGCTCTGTCATTCAATCCATCTGTCGGCAAGTCAACTTTGTTTACGGGCGGCAGCTCGAACCTCTTTTCTTCTTCAAGGACCTGTATTGCTCCCTCCTTAGTTCCACCAAGGTCAGCGGTGGTCCAAAAACACATTAGAACCAAACATAAGCATGTCAACATGCTTTTGGGAAAAAACAACCATATATACTAGAGGTGGGGCTCTTTGTGCACCTCACGATTAAATTCCTTGAGTAACCATTCGATTCAGAACTGATTTTCAATTCAGCAGGATTCTCATAATTTATTATTTAGTTTATAAATGATAACAAAACCTTTTCAAAACAGGTTACAAAAGTTCCCCTTGGCTGCACGTACGACTTATATGCACAGTGTTGGCCAAAAATTTATTTTCAAAAATGTATTTACAAAAATTACAGAATGTTAGTTAGTCTAATAAAACAAATTAGACCAACCCCAACTCCAACTCAATTCCAGTTTTACAATATTTAGAATATAAATGTATAAAGCAACTAAGAAGACATACAATTACAATATTAGATACAATACTAAAAAAACTAACATTTATTTTAAAAAAGCAACAGTATCAATAATAATAATAACAATATAAATTATAATTGTTTAATGTTTTATTCCAAAAATTGATTCAATGGAAAAACATTTTTAAGAAATATATATATATATTTTAATCGATCTCAAAAATTTAGAATCAATTTAAAAACTGAATAAATAAAAATCTCGATTTGGATGTAAATTGATTTTTTTCAGAACCCCTAATATATATTGTAATAGTGGTGCAAAGGTATGCCATAATAACGGCTCCATACGCACCCCGCTTTTAAAGGCCTACTGAAATGAATTTTTTTTATTTAAACGGGGATAGCAGATCTATTCTATGTGTCATACTTGATCATTTCGCGATATTGCCATATTTTTGCTGAAAGGATTTAGTATAGAACAACGACGATAAAGATTGCAACTTTTGGTATCTGATAAAAAAAAGGCTTGCACCTACCGGAAGTAGCGTGACGTAGTCAGTTGAACATATACGCAAAGTTCCCTATTGTTTACAATGATGGCCGCATGAAGTGAGAGAGATTCGGACCGAGAAAGCGACAATTTCCCCATTAATTTGAGCGAGGATGAAAGATTTGTGGATGAGTAAAGTGCAAGTGAAGGACTAGTGGGGAGTTGAAGCTATTCAGATAGGGAAGATGCTGTGAGAGCCGGGGGTGACCTGATATTCAGCTGGGAATGACTACAACAGTAAATAAACACAAGATATATATATACTCTATTAGCCACAACACAACCAGGCTTATATTTAATATGCCACAAATTAATCCTGCATAAAAACACCTGCGTGTTTGTTATGCTAGCTCCTAGCTCCTCTGCTAGCTCCTAGCTCCATAGAACACGCCAATACAATTCAAACACCTGATCAACACACACAATCACTCAGCCCAAAAGACCGTTTACCTAACCCAAGGTTCATAAAGCTTATATATTTTTAAAAAGTTACGTACGTGACGCGCACATACGGTCAAGTTATCGAATGTTTAGCAGCCAAGGCTGCATACTCACGGTACCTGATATTCAGCTGGGAATGACTACAACAGTAAATAAACACAAGACATATATATACTCTATTAGCCACAACACAACCAGGCTTATATTTAATATGCCACAAATTAATCCTGCATAATAACACCTGCGTGTTTGTTATGCTAGCTCCTAGCTCCTCTGCTAGCTCCTAGCTCCATAGAACACGCCAATACAATTCAAACACCCGATCAACACACACAATCACTCAGCCCAAAAGACCGTTCACCTAACCCAAGGTTCATAAAGCTTATATATTTTTAAAAAGTTACGTACGTGACGCGCACGTACGGTACGGTACGTGTTATGCTAGCTCCTAGCTCCTCTGCTAGCTCCTAGCTCCATAGAACACGCCAATACAATTCAAACACATGATCAACACACACAATCACTCAGCCCAAAAGACCGTTCACCTAACCCAAGGTTCATAAAGCTTATATATTTAAAAAAAGTTACGTACATACGCAAAAAAAAGCCAAAGCTGCATACTCACAGTAGCACGTCTGCGTCTTTGTCATCCAAATCAAAGTAATCCTGGTAAGAGTCTGTGTTGTCCCAGTTCTCTACAGGCGTCTGTGTATCCAAATCAAAAGTCCTCCTGGTTAGAGTCTCTGTTATCCGAGTTCTTCCATCTTGACTGCATCTTTCGGGAATGTAAACAAAGAAGCGCCGGCTGTGTACTGTTGTGGCTGACTACGTTCGAAAAATACGTCCATTTCGCACCGACAACTTTCTTCTTTGCTTGCTCGGCTTCCTTCTCCATAATGCAATGAACATGATTGAAACAGATTCACGAACACAGATGTCCAGAATACTGTGGAATTATGAAATGAAAACAGAGCTTTTTCGTATCGGCTTCAATGTGGAAGGCATACCCGTGTTCGTCGGGCTACGTCACACGCATACGTCATCCTCAGAGGCGTTTCGAACCGGAAGTTTAGCGGCAAATTTAAAATGTCACTTTATAAGTTAACCCGGCCGTATTGGCATGTGTTATAATGTTAAGATTTCATCATTGATATATAAACTATCAGACTGCGTGGTCGGTAGTAGTGGGTTTCAGTAGGCCTTTAAGGTCATGGTTCAGTTCATTTTGGCTACTATATACAAAATATGAAATACTGTCAATAAATACGAACATATATGAAATGAAAGTTCCTTATTGGCTGAAGCGTAGTTTTAATAGTTCCAGCTTGTTTCCTATCTTTACTGAACACAAGCATCACATTGCCTTCGTCTCAGCCTCGTGTTGACCGCTTACGTATTTCACCGTGAAGTTTTCCCAAAGACAGACATAAGCTGGTTATCAAGCTCTGGCTTCTCCTTGGCATGATCACTAGCCAAAAACTGGTGTGCACTGTATTTGTTTACAGAGTAGATGCACGTCTATATGGCAAGGCAACCGTACTTCCCGTTTCTTGTGTAATGCGTGGAAACTGCATGTTTTGACACCTACTAAAAATGCATAAAATCCCACATACAGTACATGTAAAAACCCCTACACTAAAGTGATGTGCATATGTGTTGGCCCGCATGTATTCTCAGATCCAAAGTCATAATTGGTGCATGACAGTTTTACAACAATCTGCTGATTTTGAAAATATAGTGCATCCGGAAAGTAGTCAATGCACTTCACTTTTTCCACATTTTATGTTACAGCCCTTATCCAAAATGAAATAAATTCATTTTTGTCATCAAAATTCTACACACAATTTCCCATCATAATCACAATGTGAAAATTATTTTTTCCAGATTTTTTTGCCAATTTATAAAAAATTTAAAACTAAGAAATCACATGTACATAAGTATTTACAGCCTTTGCCATGAAGCTCAAAAAGGAGCTCAGCGGCATCCTGTTTCTACCGATCATCCTTGAAATCTTCCGACAGCTTAATTGGAGTCCACCTGTGGTAAATTCAGTTTATTGGACATGATTTGGAAAGGCGCAAGAATGAAGTAGAAATAATTGTCTGTAGGATTACTCTCGAGGCACAAATCTGGGTAAGGGTACAGAATAATGTCTGCTGCCTTGAAGGTCCAAATGAGCACAGTGGCCTCCATCATCCGTAAATGGAAGAAGTTTAAAACCGCCAGGGCTCTTCCTAGAGCTGGCCAGCAGTCTAAACTGAGCGATTGGGATTGAAGGGCCCTAGTCAGGGAGGTGACCAAGAACCCGATGGTCACTCTGTCAGAGCTACAACATTCTTCTGTGGAGTGAGGAGAACCTTCCAGAAAGACAATCATCTCTGCAGCAATCCACCAATCAGGCCTGTATGCTGGAGTGGCCAGACAGAAGCCATTTCTTAGTAAAAAGTTTGCGAAAATGCACCTGAAAGACTATCATACAATGAGAAACAAAATTCTCTGGTCTGATGAG